>NC_052141.2:12448021-12581346 GCF_016086655.4 Lepeophtheirus salmonis
ATGATTATGTGACCCTCGTTCCTTTATATAACTTGTGCTCTAACAATCATACAAATGATTTGATAATTTGAATAAACTCATATTGTTAAATCTTAATTTCATTACAATGTCAAAAATTAGGGAGCTGGGAACCACTTTCTAGATTACTAAGTTGCTATTAATCATTTTGCATTATTACCCTTTGATCTCCACATGAATTATTGAATTACTAAATATGAATGAATGTTTGCTTTTTTTTTTAGATTTTATTATTAAGAATTTTTGAATAATTAATTTAAAAAATTTTCAAATTCATATAATTTTCATATATATATCTTAAATAAAAATATGTTTTTCTATATTACTATAAACAAGAGAAGTAGCTAATATTATTTTCTAAAAATATACAATGAACACATGTTTCAAATATTGATTCATGATAGTCTCAATACCTCTAGTGAGAGTAATTCAGAGCAATAGCACTGGATCTTGCATATTTAATGAAGCTTTACATTTATTTTCTATAAATATTGGACTATACTTTCTTTCAAAGATAACTTTATTTTGCATTATTCTTAAGTTCATAAGTCTTCATTCCACTTTTTTTATTTGTTTGACGTTTTAGTGATCAAGGGGTAAATTTTGCCCAAAAACGAATAAATCTCCAGAAAAATTGTTCGATGGCAGAAAAACTAAAATTTTTAACGTAGAAGTCACAAAAACAAAATAACAATTGGGAAATAAGTCTATTTAGCAAAAAAAAATACATCATTCTACGTATTTTTTTTTTTTTTTTCATTATCCAAAATACAAAGAATAACGTGTCTGTTTGTAGAATAAAAATAGAAATTATACAGTTTTTGCAAAAGTTAAATATAAATAATCATCATCCTCCTTTATTTCCAAACAAATACTATTCAAAAAATCCAAAAAAACAGTTGAAAGCTTAATATTGTAAAGGAAGCCTTTTAATAATAAAAGTAAATTAAGTCAAATACATTTTCAGAAAGCTAAATTGTCAAACATTTTTGATTTCAGATCATTTCAAGAGTTTCATAAGTTTAGTTATAAGAAGCTATGGGCAAGCTCACTCCTTTTCCTTATAACAAAAAGGAGCAAAAATACCTATACTAACCGCTATAGGCAGGGAAAATCATTCTGAAAAAGTTAATTTTAATCTTTTAATGTTCTGGGAATCCCCAGGAGAACCTATTTTCGTTATAATGAAAATAGAAATATCTTGCCAAGATATGTGCAATGGTCTTAAAACCAATTTCATATAGGATATATCTTCATAAACATCGACATTTTCATGAAAATTTCCAAAGGATAACAGTCATAAGGATCGATAAGACCGGTGCTTAGACTAAACTGGACCGAATCCTGTGGCTAATGACATAATATTTATTCATTTTAACCTTTTTTTAATACAAATATTTAAAAGTTCGAGTTAACGACTATTGTTCCATTAAAAGGCCTAAATCACTCATTGGAGGCGGAATTGCACTTCTTTGGAATATAATATAATACTGAAAGGTTTTAGAAAGACTAAGCTACCTACCTTGGTCACCTTCGGAGGACAAAGAGTCGTTCCTTTGGGGATGTCGTCCCTAGATATCGCCCTTGCAAAAGAAGAACTACTCTTGGGTTTTTATGTAGTAGACAAGATTCCTCCAAATTTGGGAGTTCCTTTTTTACGACGTCAGGATTTAAGTATTGACGTCAGGAATTGCTCCCTCTTCAAAAGACCGGCGTGCCTTTACCTCAACCAAATCACACGTGAGGACGAGTTCATGGAGTAGTTCCCTTTGTTCTTCTCTTTCTGGGATTCTCACACACCTGTTCAGCACTCTGTGAAACACTCGATAGTTACTTTTGGACCACCCTGTCTTGCTAGGGCTCGGTGACTTAGTGTACACAAATGGGTTTTTCTGAAGAAATAAGTGGGCTAGCTCCTGGAGCTTGGAGTTCTGCTAGTGTCATCACACTCCTTCTCATCGGTAGTGCACTTCGTACAGAAGCCAAGTGGAGGATTCCGCTTTTGTGGGTACTTCTGTCCCCTGAATCGCATGTCTGAGCTGGATTGCTATCCCCTTCCCAATATGAAGGACTTTTCTCTAGGGCTGGGAGGATCCAAAGTGTTTAGTAAGTTGGATCTATGAAAGGCATACCATCAGATCCCTGTAGAGGCTCAAAACGCTCACAAGACGGCAATCAATACTCCAGTTGGCCTCTTCGAGTATACTTGCATGCCTTTAGGGCTCAAAAATGCAGCACAGTCTTACCAAAGGTTCATAGATTCCTTATTCAGAATTGAGCTGGGAGTTTTGTTTATTTAGACGATATTCTTATTGCGTTCAGGTCCAGAGACAAACCTAGAGGATTACTCTTTCAAGTTCTGTCGAAGCTCCAAGAAGCAGGTCTCCGTCTCTCAGGAGATAAATGTAAATGGGCAGTACACTCTTTATATTTCCTGGGCCACCACGTTTCAGAAGAGGGAATTAAACCTCTTTCAAGTAGAGTCGAGACTATTTGAGTCTTAGCTCCTCCCAATTCTTGTAAATTACTTCAGACCTTTTTGGGAATGGTTCAATATTATGCAATGTTCATACAGGGCCTCTTTAACAACACGGATAGTATACCAAACTCAAATGGGAAGAAAAGAAGCAGGAATCCTTTCAAAAAATTAAAAATACCATTTCTGAACGGACTCTCTTAGACTTCCGAGAGGACAGCCCCCCCTTTTGCACTGACAACAGGCCCGTCGTTGATTGGGATGGGAGTTTCCTTAAAGAAATGCACAGGAAGTGCATGGCCACCATTGGCTTTTTGGTCCAAATCGTTGACTCATGCTCAACAAAAGTACTCGGCGTTTGATAGGGAGCGGTTTGCTATCAAGGAGGCCCTGGCACATTTCTGCTGGTCGCTGGAAGGATTTGAATATACATTATTTTCCGTCCACAAGGCCTTGAGTTCCACATTGAAATCGAGGAACTCCTCGTGGACGGCAAGATAGTTTAGATGTTTCTCCTTTATATCTGAGTTTCATTGTCAGATTACACACAAATTGGGGAAAGAGAACGTCGCTGCTGACATCTTGTCGAGACTGATAGTTCAAGTCAGATCTGAAAGGTTTCCCTCCTTGAAGAGCTGTGACAGAACCAGTTTTCAAACGATCATAGTTTTGATTTTAAGACAAGGCTTTTGTCACTAAGAAGTTGGGATGTTATATTCTAGTCGATTTTGGGACGGATATGAATTTCAGAGCTATAGCATTGTCAAACGAGTTGCATAAAAAATATATAATTTAGCTTACGGTCCTACAACCCCAAGCCTAAAGTTACATTGTGAGAGGTCTGCAAGTCATTTGCGTCACCTAATTTGAGAGAAAAGGTCAAAAATTGGACCCTGGAGTGTCTATCTTGTCAGAAGAACAAAGCAGTAACTCACCCAAGGCCTTCTGGTCCTACTCCGACTTCTACAGATCCTCCAAGATTTTGTGCACTTCATATAGAAATATAGTTTGGCCCTCTCTCAAATGGTTACATGTATCTTTTAACAGTTTTGGATAGGGACACAAGATGGACTTAAGTTATTCCTAGATGTGATACTAAGGCTAAGACCATTATAGAGTCTTTCTTTTCGGGGTGGATTTCAAGATTCAGTGTGCCGGTTTCTCTTCACGCTGACGGAGGAGCTCAATTTACTGGAGGACTTTGGAAGAGACGTGGATAAGTCCTCGTATCAAACAGGGGTTATAAGGGGTTATATATAAAAAAAATATTGATAGACATTTATTATTTAAAAAAAAAAATAGATTTCTTTACTCTATTATATAACTTAAAATAGTCATGAAATTATCGGATATTCACAAAAATCCTGCAATTTGAAAATAATTTTAAAATATGTATCATAAAAGTATCTGAATGAATATAAAAAGAACCAACCCAATAATCCTAACCATATTATTACATATACTTTACCTAATTTGCATCAATATTCAAGTAATGTAAAATGATACATTCACTATAAGCATAGTCAACCGACCCACAAGTCATCCCTTCAGACACAATCCCAACTAGTATACATTGGCCATCAATAGCCATTGTAAGAGGACTTCCACTATCTCCAATACAAGAATCATGAGGAGGATTGTATGTACACATTTTCGAATATGGACTGACGGGATAATCCTTACTATATTCACACTTTCACAAACTCTCCATACTTAATGTTTTCAACTCTGTCCTCATATTTGTTTGACTAAAGTTAGGAAAATACTTGTATAATGTGTGAAGACTGGTGATTCCCCATCCGCTTACTATATTCAAACCAAGAGTGGAGTAAATTTAACTAATATTTGTGGGTTAGACTTCCTATAAGCATCGATCCTTCTGGGATGGACAAACCAACTTTTGGTAAGCAAAGAGCCATCACATTTTCCCCAAATAAAAAGGGGTTACTCACTTGAACAATAGCTATATCATTTTTTAGTAGAAAACCCACATTCCAGCTATATTACGGATGAACAATTAATTTTTTTATAGTATGTCGCCACTGTTAAACTTAGTTGATCCTGACTTAATCTACGAGTATTAAAACTATTTATATTTGGATCAATTACAATGTCTCCAAAGGATTAATTTTATTTAGAGTACTCTGCAAGTCCCAGCTTTTAGAATTTTCTTAACTATTAAAATGATTTTTTAATCATATACTATCTAGAAAAACACTCAATGATAGGCCAAAAATATTACGTCTTGTTAAAATGTGTGTTGCAAGCGTGAGCTTAGTTTAGTTTAAAAAAAGTTTATTACAAATATTTGAACATCTTTTTTCTAAGAAATATAAAGAAGTAGAATTAAGTTTTTAATTGTGCTGCACTATACAAATTTATTTTTAGATAATATCTGGTTCAGAGTACGCCACAGAACGCGAAATCCGCTTCAAGTTTTAATTTTTTTAAGTTGTTTGGGATTGATTATTTTCTGTTACAAACTTTGGTCTACGAACAATTTTAAATCGTACGTCAAGGTATTACACTATATTATTTAATCAATGTGGTAATATAATTTCAATGTGAGCAAATGAAAAATAGATTTCATACGGAGTATATAAACTATGAAATCAATACATATATATCTATATATTTCAAATAAATTGATCATCACATATAGAAAATAAATAACCCATTAATTCCATAATCTATAATTAAAATGATATCACAAATTGTTATTTTATTTGTATACTAAATACTATCATTGATTTTTATCAATTAATTCAATTCGAGTGATTGAGATCGAGGGAAAAAGATGTCTTGACATCATTGCCTGTTCCTTAGTGTATATTTCAAGAGGAGTACTACCCAAAACTGTCTTCCTTCCTGCGGTTGGTGTCGATCTGAATCTATGAGTCCTTCCCAAGAGTGCTTTCCTTTGAATAATGTTTAATATTTTCCTTGCACTTTTCTTTGTAGTGATTGCATGCCCCCATACTAGACACCCATAGGAGATAACAGATCTGATTATAACTTCATACAATCAGAAAAACTTGTCTTAGGTCAATCCCCCCATTTTTGTCTTATGATTCCCTTGTCCATATTCCATATTCGAGAACACTTGGAGGCGTTATTTTACAGATGCTCTGTCCAGGTGAGTCCTTGATCAAAAGTTACAACTAGGTACATCATATTTGTGGCATATTCCATCACTTTGTCATCCATTTCTATAACGTGAAAAGTATTTTGATCTAAATTTATAGGCTTTCGAAAAGATGATAGCATTTGATTTTGTTGGGTTAAAGGCAAGACAATTTCCTATTCTGCAATCAATAAAAGTATTGATTTCCCTTTGCATGGACAAGGGTGAGGAGATGTTTTCCAATAATTAAAAGGAGGATGTCGTCAGCGTAGCCAACGACCTTGATTGCTCCTTTTTTAAATATACTTTGAAATAACGAGTTTTTCCATTGCTGCATCAGCTGAATGAAAGTGTATATACTCAAATGCACCTGTGTAAGCAAAACTGACAACAAATGTGCATTGTTGTTGCTAGATGTATTTTTCTATGGTATCGGTTATTTGCAAAAGAGCCGTCTCAGTTGATAACCCCTTTCTATAGGCATGTTTTGAGTGGAGTGTTGAAACGTACCTTTCCTCCTGAGGCTATTCTGATGGTGAAGTCTATCAATTGCAGGGCTTCAAATGCAAGTGGATCTAGGCATATGAAGAGCACCTTACGAAAGTTAGTAATTTCAGTAGTTTGCAAGTTCCACCTTAACTCTAATCTGAAGAGTATTACATTGGTGTACTATAATGTGAGCAACAACTTCGTCTTCAATGTTACTGTTCACCCTACAAATCAAACCGTGTAGTATTTTTTCTCTTTTCTGAGTTCCCTGATACGCTCCGCTTCATTCCATTCTTTTATTCGTATACTGACGCCCTTCGTAGTTAGGAATTAGGTATCTGATTGGCGCAGACACACATACGTAGTCTGTCTCAAGTATTTAATAGCTTTGTTCCATTGAATGATGGAAATATGGTCACTGTTCATTCTTATAATGACAATTTCGTTTGTCTCCTTAGCAATGTCGGCGTAAATAAACTTCTTTTTGGGCCTTTTTTTTTTTTTTTTTTTTTTGTATTCTTTATATTCCTCAGCAAGCCTTTGAGGAATATAAGTCCTGTTTGAAGGAAGTGTTTCACTAGGTCAGCCCTCTCTCTCTCGTTTCATAATGCTAGGGGCTTGCTTTGAATTTTTTTTTTTTTGTATCAGGATTTTTCTTCTGATTGACCTCTTACGAGTACCTTTTTGATTCCTTTTTTAGAACATTGTATTGGGATCTAACACTCTTGTTGTAGGTGATGGTTACCCATTTCATACCCATTGTTCAGTCAATATTATAATTATCTACCACATTTATACATCAAATAATATAGGTAATTATATATTAAATCTTTGTAGAGAGAGTTTGAACGATATAGAAATCCAAAAAGTTCTGTTCAATATAAATATTTTTTATTACAATTAGTAGAAGACAAAGGAACAGCTGATACTTTTTAATTATTGAATCCCTTGATAACTTTCCAAAGAAGAAAAGGAAAGATCCAATTAGACAAAAGTCAGTCAAAGTTCTTAAAAAGAGTTAAGAGGCTCTTTTATCACTATTTAAACGATTAAATAGATTAAAGAAGCATTTATGTCCTCTTGATAAATATTTAATATCACAGATGTCAGAAATGACGTGTACCTTATTAGATATTTGGTTTCATGAATATCTTTATGGAGAAGTTACTTGACATAAATCAAACATGTTGTAGCAATACTTGTATTATCAATAGTTAAGGCTAAAAAACACGATAGAACATATGTGATATAACCTAACATGATTGTAATATTTTAAACTCTCTATCAATAAAAACTCAAACATTCTCAAGACATTGCCTATATAACGTCCATATTAAAAAGCGTGGTGGAAGCAAAAAATTAGTTGTACACGCGTTATGCTATAACTTTGCATTTCTATTTACCTTGGGCAGCCATTTTTCTCACTTGGCTCATTGGACTACACGTTCTCTAGAAATTGTTCTCTTGAACTCAATATGCGTAGCGTCGTCTCAAGTTGCTTCTCGAGCAGTAAATATACATGTAAATGGAATTCAAAGACAATTCTAAGGGCAGATTGAATAATTGTAATAAAATAACATCACTTTGAGTGTGCCAGAGGGTACATTATACTTAAATCATTTTCGGAGAGGCCCCCATCAAATTTTTCAAAGTTTAAATTACAAAAGCTGTTGGAATATTCAAGTTTCCTCTCTGAGTACTTAGATAGGTTCTGTAGTCCGGAGTAAGATTGTTCAAAATATTTACCGCCATATAATCCTGTAACATTCATGCTCACTAATTATTCTTGATTCAATACCTCAGATCAAATAAGAATCTATAAATCTCTATAAGCCACTCAATTATATTATTTTTATATTCTTCCATTCCATTTCGCCCATGTTGTAGATAGTGAAAATATTTTCAAATTGCAATAAGCTGCAAAGTATGTCATTATCACCCATCATACCTATCCATTACAAAACCTGTTTCGATTTAATAAATTATTTTACTTTCAATACATTTAAATAGTTTTTAGACAAATTTATAAATCAATTCGCAGAAAAATAAAATATTTTATTCACAAAAAATAAGAGGACTTCACAAGAAAGTAAAGTCAATTCTTATTAAACGGTGTGGTTAGATAGGTAATATTAGGTAATTTTTTTATTGTTCAAATGTATTAATTGAGTCTATAATAGATTGTTATGAATAAATACATTACTTTTTATATTAAAACTTATGGAGATTTCATCTGTATAATGGACAATTAGTTAGTATTTATAATTAAGCTATTGAAAGAGTATTTTTACGTACGTAGTCTGTGCCAAGTATTTTGATAAATTTGTTTCATTCAATGATGGAAATACGGTCACCGTTCTTTCTTATAATGACAATTTCGATTGCCTCTTTAGCAATATCGGCGTAAAGAACCTTCATTTTTGGCCTGACTTCATTGTTGTTATCAGCAGTCATATGAGGAATATGAGTCCTCTTTGAAGGAGGGGTTTCCTCAGTTGTGCCCTTTCTCCCTTGTTTCATAACGCTAGGGGCTTGATTTTAATCTTTCGAGTGCCTTTTTGGTTCCTTCTTCAGGATATTGTTTTGGGATCTAACCCTCTTCCCCCCCCCCCTCCACAGGTGAATGTTTCCCATTTGACACCCATTGTTATGTTGATGTTATCATCTTACATATTTTAAACATCAAATAGTGAATGATGTATTTTATCTATGAAGAGAGAGTGGTTGAGCTATATTGAAATATGAAAAGTTCCGTTCAATATATATATAGATACATTTTTATGGCAATTAGTAGAAGACAAAATAACAGCTGAAAACTTCTTAATTCTTAAATTCATTCATAACTTTCCAACAAAGAAAAGGCGAGACAGTCAAAAGTCATATAAAGTCTTCAAAAAGAGTTAATAGGCTTTTATATCACTATTTAATCGAATTATTAGGTAGAAAATCCCTTATGTCCTCTCGATTTATATTTAATATAACAGATGTCAGACATGACGTGTACCTTGTTACACATATGCTACACACAATGCAACATTTTTATTTTTTTTTAGACCAAGTAGCCATGTCCCCCACAAAACTTTTTCTTTTTGAAATTGCTATAAAAAAAAGACAAATGGATATTTTTCAATAACTTTTTGATTATTTGAAAGCCTTAACATTCCGATTAACATTAAAAACCACTTTATTCATATGGCCGCCGTCGCTAGCCTTTCAGCAGCCCATTCTGTCGACCCAATTTTTCGATACATTTTCGATTGTGTGAGCTTCAATAGCTGCAATGGCGACTCCAATTTCGTGTTGCAAATCGTCAATCGTCTCTGCATGGTTGGCTAACATTTATCCTTGAAGGTTCCCCACAAAAAATAGTCCAACGGAATCAAATTGGAGTTACGAGGTGGCCAGTTGACGTAGCCGTTTCGGCTTATTATGCGATTGTCGAAGACAGTGCGCAAAAGGTCCACGTTAACGTTGGCTCTGTGGCACGTAGCGCCATCTTGTTGACACCAAATGTCGTCGATGTCTTTTTTTTCCATTTGGACAAACAAAAAATCTTCCAGCATGCCAGATAGCGCTCACCATTGACCGTAACGGCAGCTCCTTGCTCGTTTTTTCGCTTTCGGCAACAGCAGCAATGTTTTCGATTGAGCACACTGGACGAACACGGGAACGCGTTGTTTTATCCATTAACGAACCAGTTTCGCGCACACGCTTCACAAGTTTATCCACAAACTGCCTAGAAGGCGCTTTCTTTCGACCGACGCAATTTTCGTGCAGTTTCGTTTGAAGACTCTCCATTTTGGAAGTAAGTCCTCAGTATTTTCCATTTTCCTTCGAGTGTAAACTTAACCATTTCGTAAGTCAGAGACATTTTACAAAATATTAGACACAATGAAAATGTTACTAAAGCTGTGAGACGTCAAAAAAATGGTAGTTCAAAATGTAACTGCTAGATGGGCCACCCGTTATATATTAATCAAACGCTCAAAATCGAGGTTTCCGCACATTGCTTTAGCTGTGATTACAATTTGTTAAATCAACTGCAAACACCCCTGAGAGATAGAAAAGGAACACTAATTCCACTTTGTATATTATAAAAACATATACAGGGGCCCTGTCTAACGCAGTTTCAAGCAACCTACTAGCGGGAGCACCTTAGACGCGTTGAGCTTTTGCTACACACGCTCGTTGCTAAATGGGTATTTTTTTAGATCAATTAGTCACGTAGTTTTAAAATATTAAGCGGACACTCAAGAAGGGAGCCTCTACAGTCCAACACAAGAACAAAACTTGCATCTTTATATAACTAGCGTAGGTATCTACCATTACTCGGAGTTATTAGGCGTCGATTAACTTTGCTTCAATAATTTAAATATGTGCTTCCCTTTTCTTTTCTTTTTTCATATAACACACTGAGTTTTACATGAACGTTGAAACCTTGCTTTTTCTTATATTACACAATTCTAAGATATTATGCATGCACTCAAAAGCCCTCTACATACCAAAAATATTTTCTTTTTTAATTTATATATAATATTCATTAACTTAAAAATAATGTAACTAATTTAAATAATAATCATATATTTTTTCAAATGCAGCCGTTGCTGACTTTCTCATAGCCCCCTCCCATCTCCTTTATACCTAATTTAATTCATTCAATAAATATAAAGAAAGTCATAATTTGCAAAAATTGGATTTGTCCCTTAATCAATCTTTTTTCCTTTCCTTTATTTCATTATTACAAAAGAAATGTTGTGAATAGTAGATTTTTACTATGAAATATACTTACAAAATAAGGCAACAAGATAAGAAACTACTCTTAGTGAAGTACATTACATCAACACTAAAACAGTTTTGAATATTAATGAAGAGAAAGAGAAGTGTCTAATGGGCAGCTTAATAGTCTTTTTTGTACCTATTCAACTGTATTTTAAGGGCTTCGCGAAATTCCATGACATTATTGCATTTATAAAATGTAGAGCCAATGTGTCCAACTTAAAAACAATCTTGTTTATATGTTTGTATCATATATAAAAAAAAAAAACAGAGGTTGAAATGAAAACAAGTTTCTACTTTGATCGGTTGACCGTTGAAAAATCGTTGAAGTAATGTTGTTGTGTGGATATACTAGAAAACTTCTTTGATACTCAGGGAAGCAGCAGTTGGGAAAGTTAGCTTATTTCACCTGTACAACTACTTGGCCGGGGTGTATTACATTATATAGAAAGGGTCCTTGATGGTTGAAAATGCAGTTAAAACTGCTTTGGGTTACAGCACTTCAGTTCTACAATCTGAGAGCTGATTTTTGGTATAATTTAATAGTTACATATATTTTAATTACCAAGCAGTCAAATAGTTTTTGGAACATGAGTTTAGTTGCGTTTTGAATGATTTTGGTTAATTTAATGCAAAAGTTGCGATACCAAGAAGTACAGCTGATTTTTTTTAGGTTCTGAACACTTTAGTTACCAAGTTTCAAGGATAAATTTAACAAAAATACAGTAAAAATATTCGAAGTAGCTCGTTTAGTCTACACCAGGTTTAGCAATTCTGATATTGTTAAGACCCTTAATGTCTGCAATACCACCATTTGGAGGATCAACGATAAGTTCAACAATGTTGAAAATATCAGTGATCGTCATAGAAGCGGAAACCGATCAAATTAAAACCTGAAACGGCAAAAAAAGATTTTTTGAAAAATATGAAGAAGCCGTTGGTGAGCAATGCCATAAAAAAAAGCTGGTTGTAGATCTCCCCTACATATTGAACGACCCTTGCTCATTTAACAAATACGATTTGATCGGTGCAGAAAGATTTACAATGACCTGAGATTTTACGGAAAGAAAATTTTGTTCTTCTCGGACGAGAAGATAGTTATAATGGATCCTGTGTACAATAGGTAAAATAATCGGATCGTAGGTTTCGGAAAAGTCAACTGCAACCTCTGTGAAGTGTCCACCACCAAACATCCAGCCTCAGTAATGATACCCAGCATTGTTTCATCTGAAATTCATAAAATGATGAACTTGGTTCTCTGTTGGATACAGATTGATTAGCAAAGATTGCTTGGTGATTTTGGAATCAAAAGTACTTCCCTAGGTTCGTAAGATTACAAAGCAATCAAATGTAGCCAATTATTGCTTTCAACAGCACAGTACTCTTGTATATACGGGAAAATCGTGCAAGATTATATTGGCAAAAAAATGAAGTTCGGTCCGAAGTATTTCTGGCCACCACAGAGCCGACCCGAATCCCCTTGAATAGAGCAAATTGGTGGCAAATTGAAAGCAAGGCCTGTAGATAACGTCACAGCAGTATTGAGTCCCTAAAACAATTGGAGGAGAAAAATTGTCGATCAATGCGTAAGCACTACATTGTCAACGTGCGCCACGTTATGGGGTCACGTGGAGGGTGTGATTGAGACTGAAGGTGCTCAAATTCATACATAAAGTTCTCTAATGAGTAATAAACAAGTTTCAATTAAAAAAAAAACTCTATAATTTCATTTATAGCCACTAGGTGTAATTAATTGTTTAACGTTCATTATGATCCACGGCCCAGTATTTATGTTTAATGAAAATTTAATGTCTCCATCAAGGTTTTAAATAAAATATGTGTATTTTTTCTTTTATTTTCAAAGCCATTCTTCAATCCAGTCTTGGGCAAAATATGTATCAGTAAGTAGAGTAAATATTCGTGTTCAAAGTAAGACAAATTGTCCTATCCTTACAAAAAATTGATCAAAAAAATCTACATCTTTAGTTGAGCTTAATACTTATCACTTCATTACTTGAACTAATAGCTTATTATCAGAGACTATGATAATATTAAGTATTTAAGGGTAGATCCCAAATGAAAGTTATGGACTCAAATGGGTATATTCACAATCTTTCATCCTCTAGATATTCTTGCTCTATTTGAAAGTCTGCGAGGGAAGGGATTTTCCAGCAATCAAACAGAAGAAGTCCATAGCTTGATATATTTAGAGAAGTCTTTTTGTCCTAATTGTAGAATTAACTCTGTACCTATTAAATTTTATGGAGAAAAATATGAATTTGATTACTTTTTTTAGGATGTGAAGATATTTGATATTGATTTGGTCAAAAAATCGGCCAAACAATCGTGTCAAGGGTAGCCCTTATGAAATTTACAGAATATACAAGACGAAATATCCCGCATCAGTAATGAAGCTACAAGCTGTGATAGAAAAAGCACTGATTTTGTTTGAAGAAGGATGTTGATTAACAGCAGCCAACAGATAGGTTATCTTAGAGAAAAAGGTTTTTCCGTAGATCTCAAAATTAAAAAGCTGTTTTAAAAGTCTGGTCGAGTATAATGATTCGGCTCATACTGCAAATATTATTCCCGAGTGAATTGCAAATAGTAGTAATATTTAATTTTAATATTGTATTGGAGGATAACTACAAGCAGCTAAGACGGGGGAGAAGAAAATACACAAGAATATTACCAAGAATTACACTGATGTCGAAATTCAATTATATTCAGAATCCAAAAAGGACATACAATTATAATTCGGATACTAATCATAAGGTCATTTGAAGGGTTTCTTTGTCTTTTATGAGCGCACTCACATGTTGAATACGGATTGTTATTCATATATATCATGGATAAATGGTAATAAGCACTTGAAAAGAAGTTCTCCATAAGGAATTAAATATTAATGATAAAACTTATGAAAATAAAGCTTATTCTTTGGTTACCTACTCAAAAATAACAAAAAAACAACAACGAAAGAGCATATAAATTCAAACAATTAGCATCACTACTCCTCATTGTGGTAAATTTAATCAAAAGACCATCAAATACACACAATCAATATGGACGACTATCAAAGGATAGAGAAAATTGAGAGAGACTATATTTATAAAGTTTTTTGAGTTTTTACTCTCACCTTCAGGTAAATATCGATGCCAATTGAGAGGATATTCATGATCAAAGATGCTTTCATATGTGAAATATTTTTTGTATAATAAAATAAATTATTTTTAATCAAAACTTCTCGAGCAACCAATCTGGGTCAGTCTTATGCACGTTTTTATGTGGCCATCCAGTAGACTTGATCTCAAACCCCTAGACTTTGGAGTTTGTGGAGGTCTGGGAGAATAATATGTGTGCCACCTGTCATCCAAATGAGGATTCGCCTGAACTGCCATCATGACAGCTAGTTAGGCAATTGACCGGGCCTTCATCGTGAAAAGCTGTCATTCTGTTCGAGAGCGTTTTGAAGGTGTGAATGCATGGAATGGAAGTCATATTAAATACAAATATAGCTAAATATAGTATTTAAACATATTGCAAACAAATTTTGAGTTGTGGTTTCTTGAATCGAAAAAAGAGATTTTTATGGAAATAAGAAAAGACACACTGTATACAATACATACAACCATATCCTACTGGTCATCCTTCCGTCAATTATACCCTTTGTATTCAAATTTTGGGATGTGTTGAGATGCTCCAAATGTTTAATATATTTTAGAGGCCAGAGTTGGTTTATATGACTTTATTTGGCTCCAGTATGGTTTATCAAACAAACATCCGATTCTTTCATTATGACACAGTTTGTATTGTTCCCGAATTTGTAGGTGTAAATTGAGGATCTTTCTTGAAATATACAAATGTAATCTATTACGATTGTAAAAGTAAACTCTCCTGTTTTCTTTTGTGATGAAGCATAACATATTCTTCGTAGAAAGTCAAGGAAAATAATGAAGAAATGGTTTGACCTAAATACATATCTTTTGTTTATTTTTATTAAAAGAATAAAAATTGATATGCTTCATTAACCATCTTGAAAGGAAGTTGAATTTAAAATGCACTGGAATTTATATATATTATTTCATAAATTTATTTTGCAAAATATACCACAACCAATAGACAATTGATTATTAACTTAACATTCATAGAATGACAAATACATTTAGTATCAAAAAATATTACTCTCTTAATTGGCTTTGAATAAACTTATCACAAATATTATATTTGTTCTGCATAATATGGCTCACTGGAAAGTGATTGTGGTAAAAAGGAAAGAGACAAAAATTGTTTTAGTAATTTTTTGCTTGACCAAATTCTTGTGGGTAATATCATTACTAAGCGATATCATTAATCAATATGGCTGTGGGTAATTTGATTGGAAGACAAAAGTATCGTGTGCAAATTTGTTGCCATTTGTATTACGAGGATGCTATGAAATGTTCCCACCTCAACGTGCAAATGGTAGCACTCGTAAATATAAGCTAGTCACATTTAATAAGCATCTGTTCACAGTTACTCACGAAAGTTTCACCCTTTTTGGACGGGCAGTTGTTATACAGTAGTCGTTTGAGTGCCTTGATGTGAGTGATTTTGTAAAGATGGACAAAATCGAGGATCGAACTGTCATTAAATATTTGTTTGGAAAGTTTAACTTCTTAATTGATTCAAACAATAACAATAGCAGACTTATAAAGGCTTGTTGTGTTCAAATTTAACACGCCTAAGTCAGTACAACAAAAGCAAAAGTATATTAAGAACAATTATTTTGCTGAGAAAAACGCGGAGTACTATTTGGAAGGGTTACAGAGATGGAATCATCTGTTGGAGAATTTTGTAGACTTCAAAGGAATCTATGTTAAAATATGGAATATCTCGTATGTTCGGAAACGTTCCAGTATATTCGGACGATAAAAGTATTGAATAATGAAAAAACAGGCCCTTAAAGACCCCAATTAATATTTTATAATACACCACGGCTCATAAGTTGGTCCAAAATGGGTCAAATTCTACTGTTTCTGCATTTCCAGGCATCAATGACCTCTTCTAATCAAACACACCGCCCCATGAATGTTACAAGGGGTTTTAATGCCCAAAGAAGCAGCAGTTGAAGAATTTAACCGGCCTTGAAGCCCAGACTTTCATCCCCGCTATCCATGGGCTGAGCTGTGTTTTTGAATATCGAAAGGGTTCCTTGATAATTAATATATGATTTGTTCTATTCTGAGTAATAAGTAATTTTATTTTTTTTCACATAAAAAGAGCATATTGCTCATGAAAAAAACATCTAAATTCTATGGTGAACAGTATAAAATTATGCTTCTTTGTCAAAGTAATAGTCCGTAATGGAATAATCGGAATGTAGAAAATGTATTTAAAATCACAATGAAGATCTTTCAAACTGGGCGGAGAACGGAGAAAGTCAATAATGCATTAATGTGTGAATTTTTCTTTACTCTATTTATTACCTTATCTTCCCAATTTTGTATCCTTTAAGAAAGTAAAGCTTTAATAAATAAACTATTGTATTTTGTAGTAAGAAACGACTAAGTCATTTCTTCTCAAATATTCTATTCAATGTGTAAATATAATTTGACGGTTAATGTCAACTGTTCATCAATCTACCCAGCCAAAGTCTTTCTTTTCTAGTCAACGCCCAAAACTACAGAAAAAATGCAAGTTGGATGGCTAATAGCATAGCCGAGGACGTCTTGAAGCATATAAGCAACCTCCGTTATGGTTCCCGACGTCTTCTTGAGTGAGAGCAACTTTATGCCGTCCTTTATCCTCCGGCCAATTTGCTGGCCCAATAACAGAAAAAAGGAAGAAACTAAAAAAAAATGATTGTTCAATTTTTTGTAGCCAGGGAATACTTAATACACAGACTACTTACATACTTACACATGGATGAATGCATTTTTTATGACTTATATACTCTTAAAAAGACTGCTACACAAAGTTTGTCTGTCTGGTTATTGCATTAAGATAGATATGCAATCCAAAATACGATTTATTCATTACCAACGCATGTCAATTTTAGTCAGTTTGATTTTTTATAATTTTGATTCATTTTGCCACAAATGAATTGTGACAGGACAAAACCAAAAATGCTCTTATAGGATTGGATAGTCAGTGTTAAGGATCTATGATGACGTCACTGGTAGATATTCATGATGATGTCATTTGTCAAAGATTGTTCTATGAGATGTCCTTTGCGTCCAATTCGTAAGTGTCCTCTCACTTTAAAAGGGGATTGGACGGGACATCAAAATTATGGGACGAACTCATTTCTACCACTTACTAACGAACAAAGAAGAAATATTCAGAGTAAAAAGGCCTCCGTGTAGTATTTTGGCTTCACTTTGACGGGTTTTCAACTCCTGGGTTTGTCCTTACGGTTGTCCCAATCAGCAAAACAATTTCTGATCCCACAGATTGTGGCTTTACTGGCAAGGCCTTCATGATGTCATTGGTGGTCCTTCACACGGGGATTTAATTATGATGGCTTTCCTTGCCTCCATCGCGGCATATACAGCATTTTCATTTACAACATGTACATCAATCACAGGCTTTAAATTTAATCAACAACACCTATTCAAAACTGTATTTTTAAAAAAGGTATCATTACTTTGTCTACACCCGGTATGTTTTGACCTACACCAAACCACTGAAATTGAGTCACCGAACCTCTAGGGTTCAATCAAGCCCCCGTTATGAACAGCTGCTCTAAAAAAAGAATTATTGCCTATCTTTGGTCTAAATTGATTTAAAAATGCAGAACGAAAACATATATATGAACTTAAATATAATGATAACACTATACTATGTGATATAATACCGTACAAATACTATTTCAAATGAAAAATGTTCTCCTATTTATAGAGGTAATTCAATTTCTCCCTCCAAAATCGTAAAAAAAAACAGCTGATATTAACATGGATCTTAATTTAGGTGTATCATATGTATAGCTCTCCCCTTTTCCTTGTGCTCTTACCATAAATACATCTCTAATAATATCAAAGAATAATTTAAAAAATGGGGAAACAACCTCAATTACGTTACGACGGATCAGGTTTACCTTCTTTAAGGACCAACAAGGAGACTGAACTGGACTTCATTTGACCCAAATGCACTGCAATCCTCAGTCCTAAATAAGGGCCAACAAAAGACTACAGATAGGGATCTATAATGACGTCACTGCTAGAAATTATAGCGTGTTATTGAGGGTAAGTAGTAGCGTTGTGCTCAAGTGGAGTGTTAGTAAAAAAAAACTGAGTTTATACTTATCTTTTCTCTCTCATATATCCTCAAGAAGAATATCTACAAGGTTAATTTACAAAGTTGGTCTGCAAAGCTTCCAACCTCAACATGATGAGGGCATAACTCATCAATAAAATTTAGCCCCATCTATTAAGAATCGGGTTTGAGTTATTTACGAAAGTTTCAGACATATTGGAGGTCCAGTTGTTATGCAACAGTCGTTAGAGGGTGTTGATGTGAGGTTATTCGTGAAAAGGGACAAAAATCGAGGGCTGGAGCTGTCGTTTAAATATGTTTTATTGTGTGTGTAACCTTTAAATTGATTCCTTCAATAGACGACATATAAATGCTTGTTGTTTGTAAATTTGACGCGTCTAAGTCAACCCAACACGAAGTAAACGAGTCAACAGCAAAAAGTGTCTACAGAACAATTATTTTGCAGAGAAAAACACCCAGTACTATTCGGGGGGTTACAGAGATGGGAGTATCGCTGGGAGCTGTAGAAAACAAAAAACAATTGTATTTAATGTTTGGAAACTTATCCGACTACCCTCGTATATATAAGTAGATTAAATGAGATGAAAAATACTACGAGTGGCTGCAAGATCTATAATAATGTCATTTCTCAAAGTTCCTCAAAATTTAAGATCAGACCAGACATCAAAATTTTGGGACCGATACATATGTACCTTGCCTAACTAATGACTTTTTACTACCTCCTCTGTTAGTAGTAGTGTGTTATTTTTATGTGTAAACAAGCTTTATAAGATCTTATTTTTTTCCTCTATTCCCCAAGGCAAATATCAACACATATATTTACTAAGGGGGGAAAAAAAGATTTTTTTCTTCTCTTCGTTTTAACTTCATTTAAGAGATATTGCCTTCAAGCAGAAGAAAGGGGGGCTAACACGTTGATGCTATATATTTTTCTAAGTGATTTTTTAAAACATGTTTATTTTTTTGTTAAAAGTTATTTTTCTTTTTGTAAGAAAATATGTGTTCTTAATGATGTTTCCCATGCATTTTTGCTTAAGAAACCATTTCCTCTTTTATCCAACAACAAACATGATAAATACTAGTGTTATCTTTTTTATGAGAAGTTTGGTCTGAACTAAAATAACAAAAAATGATTTAGATTGCTTCTAAAGAAAAATTTGGGGATACACTCTATAAATTTGCCAGCAGGTCCTCCTTTCTCATTCTATGACGGACAGCGACAATTTCAATTATCACAACCTTTTGATATTAAAAAATAACTTATCTGAGCGAACAATATAAAGGGGTGTATTTCATCTACTGGGTCTCTTAATTTAAATTTTAATGAATCGGAAATGTATTAGTTGATTGCCTTCAAAGCTCGGATAAAGATAGGTTTTGTTAATCAAGCTTCCATATGTAAAGATTCTACTCAATTAAAAGCGAAACAAACGAGTAAAATTGAACAAAAAAGGAGTTACATTTGGAATATTATCTCACGCGGCATGTCATATCCAAGGAGCTCAAGTAACCTTCAGTGAGACATATCTTCAGGGAAAAAAATCAGTTGGAATCATAGTTGGGGGTGTTTTGGTTGTGGGTAAAACGATTAAATTTAGGTCTAGGGGTTTGAGTTTGGGCTTTGGACAAAAATATCACAAACAAATATCTGTCATGGACCAAGTCTCAACACTAATAAACGCACACACAGCTGATAAAAGATTAGTCTTATGTACTTAAAAGTAATGTAGGCAGATACGTCCAAATAAGATTTATTTGTATACATATATTGTAACTTCCTCATATCTAAAGCAAGAGATCAGTTAGTATAAAAAAAGATGGGAGAAAACTGTCAAGGTCTAATTTATGAGCCTTCTAGCTTTAATTAATCATTGATAAATATTTGTATATAAAGTAGTGGTTGTGCAACTCTTTACATCCCACCAATATTTAATAATAAAAAATAAACTATAGTTAACTCGTAATCAGTTGTTTACATTTAGAGTTGTGAGAAACAGGATGTAGAACGCCTGTGAAACTTTTTGGAGTTTCAAACTGAACAGGATTACTTATTTTCGAAAGCTTTTATTATTATTAACCAAAATTTATTGTTAACAAACCTTGAGTGCCTGCAAAAGCAGAGCATCCGCAGGTTGGATGTTGCTTGTTGTTTTAACGGCTAGCCAGAAACGTTTTATGTCAGAAATTCCTCGTTGCGATCCACACCGGACAGACTAATGTTGGGATTGCAAACTTCTTAAGCCTGGACAGGCTCTTTATTAAGGGAGTAAGTAAGAAAATGGAAGAGTCTGGAGATAATTATGAAATGCCAGACAGTAAAGAAGGGGTTGCATTATGTTCTGTGTTTTTTTATTATTATTTTTGACTTAATTGGACACGGTGTTTGGCCTACAAAGTCTTGGGATCTCAACCTCTTGCAGTTTTTTGTATAAAACGCAGACAACTGACGCTGATGCTCCTCCTATAACCCAAAATCTGAGCCATTGGCAATTATATGGAATAGTATGTCATTTTTTTATTCAGCTTTCATTTACCATTGGTTTGTATTAATATCGGATGATTAGATTAGACAAAAATAAAAAATGGTTTTGGTTGTTAAATAGAGGTAAACCCTATAATTCTTGAAGATAAAACATCTAAGTATAACGCAATAGCCAATGGAGAGTGACGTTTTCTGTTACGTCAATGTGGGAAACCATCAAAGCAACATTCGTTGAGGTTTGAAATGTACGCCAGCAAAAAATAAGGGGATTATTTATTTGGATTCATTTCAGTAGGTTTTTCTATATCTCATTTACACGCCAAGTCAACGTCATTTTCAAACATTAAAAAGTGACTCTTCCTACTATTATGCTTGTTTTTTTCTTTTTACACTAAGAATAAAAAAAAATTGAAAAAAAATCTGAAGACTCTTTCCAAATTAGTTTCACAACGTACAATCAATACAAATTCTGAAGTTGATATAAGCTTTTCAAAACTAAAAGCCATCACGGCAAGTGATAAAAATTGGGTGCATTTTTTAAATCGACCGTTTTATTTATTTGGCAAACTGAAAGGTGAATTTTCTTTTCCTCAGCTATTGCTATTATTATTTAATTCCTGAGGAGTGAACTTCCTTTTCTAGAGCATTCAAATATATTTGAAACCTTTTAGAACATTATTTGTGCTACTAAATGAAGGAGAGTAACCTTCAAGTCTTGTTGTAGAGTTGTAATTGCAAATCTGTCTTGGACTCAGGGTAGAATTGAGAATCGACATCATAGCAATTCTTATCCCTTATGTATTTATTTCCCCCGCCCTCCTTGCTACAGCTGCTTGTAGCTAATCTAATGAAACGCCATGACAGTTATCAAATTATCAAAGTTACCATGTCGTTTTTTAGTTTCTCTATATTTAACATGCCCAAAATACACCCGATTTACATTCCTTTTATATCAATATTGATCACAGAGTTGATAAACAGATATCATATGATAATATAATCAATAACTTTGCAAAGAAAGTCGAGCTATAGATGACATTTGTGCTTTTTATATGTTCGTTATTTAACTCATTGTATTTTATGATATTTGTATGTTGAAAGGATTTTTGCAATTCAGCAAAACTTGATTAGGTTGTTTTATTTATACTTTATAATATTATATTAGGGTTTTTTATTATTGGCATTTATTTGTATTATTGGTGATGTTATCTGTGTGACTTGAATAAATAATTTATTTTTATTTTTCTGTTAATTTTACTTTGGGAGGGGGCTGAGTAATTATATTCATTTTTATATAATATTCCTTCTGTAACACATGTTCAATACGTTTATTTATTCATCAAAATTCCGAAAATTAAATATGATACTATTATCAAAAAGCTTATAAGCATGGTGCATTTGTTTCCAAGATGTTCAATATTCTTTTTTTAAAGTTAATTTACAACAAAAAGATTGTGTAAGGGATAGTCGAACATACAATTAGAAATATTATAATTTTCTATTTTAGTAATTAAAAAAAGTTTTTTTGAATATTGTAGGGCTTGGCTTGACTCAAAATAAAAACAAACGGAATTATATATTTTTAGTTCAGAGGGAAATTTTGGACGTGATGCACTCATAGGGAATTTGAATACTCACAGTTTATTCCAATTGTAAAGTACGACCCTACATATATACTTATTTGTGTATTCGAAATTGCTCCAAGTTATTTGCTCAACTATAGCAAGTGTTTTTATTGTCCTTTGTCACCCACTATTATTGTTTAGTTCATTTGAAAAATTTCATTTTTCTCATATCTATGAATCATTAAGCAGAAGTTTAATAGAAAATACGTATTTCAATATTAAAATCATTTGAAACGAAGTTAAAAAGATGTTGAAAACCACAAATAAATCAAAAGTGCAAACAGAGACACTAATCTATAGGGTTTTGCAGGTATAGGTGTTATTTTGATATTCAAAGAAAAATTGCATTTTTGGAGATAAATGATTTGAGGTTTATTTTAATGTAAAAAAAAGGTATTATTAGTAATGGAAAACAAATTCAGCCAAATGGCCGCCACACCTACGCCATCAGGACTGAATTTTTTTTATGAAACTTTCCATCACCAAATCACAAAGTGGATGTTGTATGCCTTCAATAACTTCACAATTCCATCTGGTCTTTAATCGACCTTATTTTTCACGTGACCTCAAAGGGAGAATTTGCAAGGTGTTATATCGCATGATCTTGATGGCTAATTGCGATCACCTCTTCAGGATCTAACACGTCTGGAAACTTGTTGAATGTAAACTTTGTCCAGACTAATACTTTCCAATTCTGGCTATAAAAAATCATTAATAGTCATCCTTGAATAAATATAGGATTATAGTTTCTCCAGAATACTACCACGAGGTTCCCCTTTACATAGGAGAAATATTATTTGTCATTTTTAAACCTTATACCATGCAGCTAATGCTAATAATAGTTTTAATAAAGTAGTACCATACGTCACCCTCTCATCTTCTCCTAACGCTCTACAAAAATCCTACCCCTTCTTCAAAATACTAATTCCTTGTGGGCGCTTTAATTAATTGCCAACAATTTTATCAATAAGTTTAATAAACTCAACAATTCCCCTTTCCCTGTTCACTTGGCTGTAGGAAAAATGTATATATATTTTTCAAACTACAAAACATATCATTTTTGATTGATGCCTTATAGAGTAAATTAGATCCAGGATTGCACACATCAATCATTCCTTCAAATATTCGACATTCACAATTCTTTCAATGCATTCTATAAAAAGTAAATGCATTCAAATCACAAAAAGTTTTGTTATTATTTTCTGATTGCTTCATTAATAAGATATTAGACAGAAGAAATGCCAACAAAAAGTGCAAATTAGTCCTTGAAGTTAATTAACTATAATAGTAGATATTTGTGATCTTTCAAAACAAAAGCAAACTGGTATGTTTTTTCTTAGAATTGAGAATCTGACTATGTTGGTATTAATCGAGGAATAGTAGTAGTCAAATTATAAATTCAATTTCTTTTAATCCTTTAGGTGTGTCGCAAACACTACTTTTACTAGCTGAATTATATCCATACAATAAAATAGTTATAATGTGATAGATTTGGTAATTAAAAGAGGTCATAACGGTTTCAATAAAAGTCGATCCTTACAAATAAAAGATTATAAACTACAACTAAAATCCTTTAGTTTTTTAACTCATCAATGGCTAACTGAACATCTGGATAAACTATTCATTTTTAATATAACACAACTTCTTTATTATGATTGTTCATTTTTTTATTCAATGAATTATTTTATTTTACTGTTAACTTGTAACATGAATATTTTGATGTCAAGTAATCTATGGATAAAAAAATGTTTCATCAAGAGACGCTCATCTTCAGTACAAGAAAAATATGATGAACAACGAAGGAACTTGTATTAAGTACAACAACTATGTCATGCATACCCCTTCCTCCATACTCACTAATAAAATAAAATGGAATTAGAAGTTAAATCTGAAAGGTAAAGATTCCATTTAAAAAATTCTTCGATGAAATTGAATCATACTTGATAATTGCTTTTGGAGCACTTTCTCTAAGTTTACCCCTCAAAAATATGAAATTTTCTGGCAAAATCTAGCATATTTCAGTAGCTTCAAGATTCATTACTTACATTACAAATGAGAGTTTTTAATAGAAGAATTGATAAGTTACTTTCTCCCAACCACTTTTTAAAAAACGTAATTATTCTCATTTCGAATTGTTATTTATTGGAAGATTTTTTTTTCAAGGTTATATTTAGGAAGTTGCTTGACTATTTGTGTATCCAGATGTTAAATAATCCATGACTCATCCGAGTAATTTGACTAATAAGCATATAATTGAATCAAATATGTCAATTAAATACAATTTATAATAGGTTAGGCTGTTTATTTAAGTTTGATCTTATCTATTGATACACTTGATTTAGATTTTAATAAATCAGAAATTAAATTGTCGATTGTCTTTAAACTCGGTGAAAGATAGGTTTTGTGGCTCAAGATTCCATATGTAAAGTTTTGACTCAATTAAAAGCAAAACACACGAAAACAAGTAAAATTAAGCAACAAAGGAAATAAATTTTGAAGCTTATCTCACGCGGCATGTCCACCATGACCATATCCAAGGAGTTTGAGTAGGCTTCAGTGAGACGTGTCGTTAAGAAATAAAATCCAATCGGAACAAAAGTATTTGGCGTTGTGGTCAGCACAGGCGAAATCTACCCTCCCATTTTTGTGGAGAGGAAGGAGCTACTCAATGCAGATGCTTACATTGTACTTCTAGATAAGAAAGTGCTCCCTTTGGCCAGAGAAAAGTTCTGGGAACACTTTTTTTTATCTCAAGACGAAGCTCTATGTCATAGTGCCGTTAAGACCCAGGCCTTCTTATAGGACAACTCTCTGGACTTTTGGGACATCAACATATAGCTACCCTCCTCTCCAGACGCAAACCCCTTGTACTAATCTACCTGGACGTGTCTGGACAAGAGGGTATGTGCTAGTCCTCAAAGGAATGCCCACTAGAGGCTTCCGTCAAGAAGGAGTGGACAAATCTCGAGTCTTATTACATATTTAAGGCCTGCAAGTGATTCAGCCCTTGTATTGACGCAATTAATAGAGCTGAGGGCTCACATATCAATTAACAGTTGTACCAAACACTATTTTAGATAATTTTGTAAAATATATGTCATCACAAAACCTCTTGTTTAAATTATACTATTGAAAAAAACTGAAAATAAAAAAATGTATAGCACTGGATAAGATCAACACTCTATTTATTAGGGAAAAAAATAGAATTTTTTTCTTTCCTTTATTTTGTTCAAAATAAACTGGTTTCAACTCAATAATGTCACGAATATGTGCAGGTCGTAAAATGTAAATGAGTGTTCAGTTTTAGACGCACGAACCTGTACTAAAAGTGTAGTCTGAAAAGTTTCTAATCTCAATGTACAGATGAATGTTTACGTAAATAAAAGATTGTCACATCTATGGTGCATTTTTCGAAAGTTACTCACCCAAGTTTCAGCCATTTTGGTCGCGTAGTTGTCACAAAACAGTCTTTTGTGTGAGTTGATGTGAGTTTTTTCAGCTGTCATTAAATATTTGTTTATGTGAGTGTACCTTATAAATAGATTCAAACCCCAGGAAATAAATAAAGGATTGATCTGTTAACATTTTGATGTGTCCAAGTCGATCCAACTCTGACTATTTGAGCCAAAAACAAAAAGTTACTTGTGAACAAAAGGTTACAGAGATAGGAAAATTTCTGGGAGAAGTGAGTCGAATTTCAAGGAGAATATATCAAAAATTCAGTAAACATTCATAAAAATGTCTTGTCTTGATATTAGGTTGGAAGCTTTTCAATCCACCCTCAGAGAGTTGCATTAATTATATCAAAAGAAGGCTTGAATTTGTATCGTTGAACAATTGTACAAAGAACTTATAAAAAAAATTACATAATTATTTAAGATTATTATCTTCTAACCTTTATATTTGTTAAGAAAAACTATATTTGATATCTTTTTTATATTTTTACGTCAGTATTCCAACTCTAAATTACACTTTTAGCAATCGACAAAAAATAAACAAAACATGGTTAAAATGAAGTATGTACTTAAATGAGTAATTATAAACAGTGCCTAAAGAGTGGATATTGTACATATTCAAGCTTTCTTTTGATATAATTAATGCACCTCTTAATTGCACACTTCAAAAATGAGTATTCCCACAGATAGACTTACTTTGCTTGATTATTATATATGAAATGTAGGATTAGAAGACTATAAAGATGTATATTTATAAATTTTATTTCCCCATCTTCTTCTAGAAGAGGTTGGAAGGTAGTGTATACTTTCACAATGCGAGTACTGGTAATCTTCCTCCAATAGTGTGACTCTACAGAAGCTTTGAGTTTGATGTAGCAAACTCTATAGGGGTTAGACTAAATATACCAGGCTATCGAAAATTTCAAATGATTCAATCAGGGGAATGGAGAGGCCAAAAATCTTTAGGGCAGAAATTTATGTATTTCAAGTCTTTATATATATATATATATATATTGGTTATGTTGTACACTCTATGACAGTTGACTTTTAGTTTTATAAGAATGTCATAATAACTATGGCCGGAGTAAAGCAATGTGGCAATCTCCAACACTTTTCTTCCCATTTTTATGAATAATTAACAAATAATAATACTTTAACTTTTTTTTCGTTGTGTTTCAAATTATGAACACTGACTTACAATGACGTCATATCAAGTTAAAAATATTGTGTTAGTCATATCATTTCTGCAACTCATAAATTATGAGTTGGAAGATAATCGGTCTATATACTGAGAGAGAAAAAAAATGTCAATATATTTAAATGAAAAAGATTTGTCAATGTATTAAAAACAAGTTAAATATTGGTTCACGGTCTGGAACGAAATTTTGGTCAATAATAATCTTTTAACACCGAACCAAACAATGAATTCGGTCTCGGACCGAGTTTCTACAATAATAAAGTCCAATTTCTATAATAAAATTAGATCGGTCACAAAAAAAAAAAAAGGTATCATTTTGAGACAAGTTTAGACGGAATCAATAGTTGTCAGTTGTATTTTAATCTTAAATTTTGAAATATTAAAATTATCTACTCATTGTGAATGGATCGTTTTATTGTATGTGGCGAGAAATACCAAAATAATCGTTCATTTTATTGCAAGCAATTAAATTTCTGTTTATAGTGTCAGATCATAATCGGCATTCAAAGATCGGTCTTAACCTGTCTAGAAAATATAACTTATGACCAAAACCGAAAAAAAATTCAGTTTCGGTCCGAATGTCAACTTTGGTATATACAAATATCTATAAGTATGAATTTATTTAA
Source organism: Lepeophtheirus salmonis (assembly GCF_016086655.4). Taxonomy (NCBI): domain Eukaryota; kingdom Metazoa; phylum Arthropoda; class Copepoda; order Siphonostomatoida; family Caligidae; genus Lepeophtheirus; species Lepeophtheirus salmonis. The sequence goes on from NC_052141.2 coordinate 12,475,545, forward strand.
CTTGCAACATAAAAAAGCTAAGGTTGTGGAAAACTATAAAATTTGTATAATTTTTTAAAGATGGTCTATTAAATGACTATTTGCCCCTCTTTTCGCAAAAAACCATCTCTGAGGCGAAACGGCATCATAGAATAAATTAATTTGACATTGGCTATGTATCAGAAAAGATGAATAAAGATTTTTGTCAATTGTATAGTTCAGGAATGGGCAGGCTATTTTATGTTTTCTTTCCAAGAGTATATGTTTCTAATTTATTATCCAGTATCCTTTATTTAGCTGGAAACGTAGGATTGCTATTGCGTAGGTGCTACCAATTTTTTGTAGTTGTAACTAAAGATAGGACATATCTACCTTTTCTTGGATCCTTAGACGTAAATATTCGGGTAAATTTAGGGCACCCAAAATTTCGGATCCAGATATAAGTTATATGGAAAACATCAATAGTATATTGTAAATAAACACCAAAGATAGGATAGAATAACGACATATGAGGGAGAAAACAGGATCTTGATGAAGGTTTAAATAATGAACAAAAAAGAAGAACAGGCGTAAAAATCATTTTTCCTTTATCCATTTCTAAACTGTGTTTTTTCATTACAAAAATGGCATTCTTATTTATTTTTGTTAATAACTGATCAGAAAACTCACGTTGAATTCTTTTATCGTAGCTCAACCTTGACTGTCAAAAGAGAAAGATAAAATTTGGAAGAAATTAATGATATTTTTATTGTATTTGTCTTGTTGCCAACTGTTAATTAGTATTTGAAGTGCTTATATAAATTAAATAAATAACTATCTAATAAATGGCTGACTATAACATGGCAATAATTCTAAACGCAAGTTCTTGATATATATAAATATATTACTTTATAAATCCAAATTCTATGTAATACCCTTTGTAAGTTCATAATGTAAAAATTATGAATAAAATATAAAAAAAAGAAAATTCTCTTCTTCGTTTACTTCAAAACGTTCATGTTAAATTTATCAGAAAGATCAATCGTGGATCTAAAAAGTCATGGATTTGTTGATATTATAAAGATAATATTATGCAAATGAGTCGATTTTTTTCTGGATAAACAATAAAAAAAAAAAAAATAGTATTTTCAAAAATATTGGGAGATCACCAACGCAGCACGAAATACTATACGGCTCCTTACCGGACAGCCAAAATGTGGATTTGAAGATAGCGTTCAACACAGGGGTAATGTTCAGGCGATGGTGGTGAATAGGGGCCATTGCATTTGGTGAATTTAATTTTAAAGAAGTCCCTTGCTGGAAAAAGTATTGGGATTCATTCAGTGTGTTTTTAAAAGTTTTGCTATTCTTTATTTATACAATTATTTATAAAGAAATTATTTTACTAATTAATTTCTCGGAATATTTTTTTAGAAATGGACGAAACCTCAATGCTATGAATTGTTTTAACTTTTTTTTTATTTTCCTTATAGTAATTTTTATATGTTTTAGAGGACTTTAATTAAGTTCCATTAATCAATTACCAGATATGTGAGGGGGGGACGCCCCTATTAGAGCCCCCTTGCATTATATACATTTTGTTTATTAATTTTAATCAAGATCAAATAATAAATAAATCATTTTTAAATTGCTCAAATGTTTTTAGAAATTTCCTTTCTACTTTGATTTTCATTTATATAGTTATTTCATATCGAAATATGGCACTGAACCGTAGTTATACCCTAAAGTCTTAAATTGAAGGCCAAATCTTTTGAGGTTGAAAGTTGAGGTCATATTTGTGTTCTACGCCTTAAATTACAATAGTAAAGGTGGGGTTTCTGCTTGCAGGCAAAATGCTGTTGTATATTATCATACGTATAAATAACTATGGCTAGGTTTTGGTGGAATCAGAAGGGTTGCACACACTTCCATAACCGATTCCGATACTTCAAAAAGGAAAAAACTTGCCATTGGTACAATACTAATTTTTATTGTTCTCGGGTTTTATAATATCCCAGTTCAATAAAGGAGTGTTGAAAATATTTTACTTCGAATTTTTTAGGTTAAGGATAACTCTTTAAATCTTTCCTTTTAGGAAAGAAAAAATCATATGGCAACAATGGATTTTAAGGGATTATTTGAGACGAAGATTAAATTCTAGAAAGTAGGCGTTTATGGTTAGTAGTTGCCGATTAGCAACACGTATAGTGGCAAACAACCGTTATATTCGGTTGTTCTTACCTTTTTTTTTACTTTTTGAGAAAGGATCTTTTGAATATATCTTCTAACAAAGTGAATAGATTTACGCAATAGTAGATGTATTAGACAGACTTATAATTAATTTTGTGGTTATATATTATGTCCATGTGTAAAATATATAATAATAATTAGACAAGTCAACACGAACAATCTGTTAGATTACTTACAGGGTGGGGATTTTAAATCCAGAAAATATATGGATGATATATATTATCAATACGAGATCATATCCCTTGTAGGCCTTGACTATGAAGCCTGACTTTTGATTGGGCAACTCTTTCATAATGGAAGCCTCTATAACCGGAGATTTTTGTGATTAGTACAAACACTCTCTTTCCGATAGAATAGTCCAACGAGTTTAAGTCTGGATGGAAAATTTCTACTCCGGGTGTTACTCCATTGTACACGTATTCGTTGTTGTTTTTTTTAATTGAGTGGAAACTTTACATAAGAATCTTGAGTCACGAAACAAAGTTTGAAGACAATCTACGAATAAATTTTGGATTTATTGAGATTTAGATTAAGTGTACCACTTGATAAGATCAACCCAGAATAAATATTAGTGTCGGCCGAAATGTTGGGATTTTGGTATCGCCAGGTATTTTTTTAATTTGCATTTTATTCATGTAAACAAGAAAATAACAATCAAACGTTCAAAAAAATGGTCCTTAATGGACACATTTTGATTTGAAAATCTCAAAAATTGAGAAAAGTTGATAAATCAATCTTAAAAATAATCAATTTAAATCAAGTGACAAGATTTTTATGTTATTAACTGTTATAGATGAAACATATATTATGAAAAACTTAATCATTAATCTATTTCGATCTTACCTCATGGTATGGGTATTTTAGTTCCAAAAATGTTGTCAATTAATAAATATTCTCTATTGGTACTGCATATTGATGCATTTATTTTGATGTTTCTCTTCAATAAATAATTTTATTTATTTATTAATGAAATTCATTTTTTGATAGCAAGGGTCTAATATATTATTACGAAATATAATATCGTTATTCTTTTATGGCAAATATGGCATCCTATTTTACCAATATATAATTTTGAACTATAAAAATTGGCTAATAAACTCTTAAAAAAATCAATCTTATACTTATTGTTACTTAATTTCTGGCATTGATTTTTTTTAAAGCATATTTTTATAATATTATATTAGTCTGATACTGTCAATTTAATGTTTTTACAATAAGAATAACAAATTGTAGGTTCTTCAAAAACCCAACTCATGATGTTACGATTACTTTCAAATAGGGGTTTATAATTTATAGATGATTTATTTATATGTATACAAGTATTTTTAGCATTTGAAGTGATATTTATGAGATCAAAATGAATTATATAGTTAAAGGATGATACAAAATTTATTGAGTATACTTATTATAATTGCTCTACTGTTTAATATGTAACTAAATAAGTTTTATTTTTGTGGGTTATTTTTAACTAGTTCACTAACTCCGTTATAAAAAGTATTTTCACTAAGCGAGGGTTACAGAAAGCATAAAAACAATCCTCTCCACTGTACATCGTTCTAGTTGTTACGAATATGAATTAATCAATGTCCTGTCTAACGAAAACTTATGTAATGGTTTGGATAGCAAAACATAAGTTGAAAGGTTGCACTTGAACTACTTAAATATCTTTCTTCTTAACGGTGGGATCCTTGTGTATGAGGACAATCCCAATTTGCCGTTCACGGCCTCCTTATGGTCCTAACAGCCCACAAAGATGTCGTTTGGTAGTAGATTTATCAATTTGGTGGGATGTTCCTTCATCTTCTTTGCCAAACTGGACAGAAATTTGGGACCGCTGATTACATTGTGCTTTCCAATTCCTGCTTTCCAGTAGAATTATTCTCCAGCACTCCTCAGGCTCCGAGAGTTCTTTACAATTTCCATTATCCTCACCACCTCAACTTCGGCAGCTAGGAAATCTGAGATATGTTGCTTTTTGGCTTGGCTCATGTTAACGAGATGACAAAATATTCACAAGAGTTTGCTTATTTACAAAGAATGGTTGAACCAAAATATCAAAAATATTCACTAAAACCTTCCTATATTTATAATAAAATTAATATAAATTGACAGACGACGTTTTCCTTCCAAACATTGTAGTTAAACAGTGTTCTGTTGATTTGTGCTATTTTTACAGCTGTACAATGTTAAAACAATGCCTTTTTCAAAGAAAAATATAAAGTTAAGAAAAATTACATTTATTTCAATTAGATTGAATAAAAATTAAATATATGTTCGTTTCCATAATTCCTTTTGTCCTATTTATATTTTTCTACAGTCAAAGGAACAAATAATATTTGAGTTAGTCAAGTTATACTTATATGTGTATAACGTACAAAGATTTGCAACAATTTGTTATTTGTACAATAAATAATCTGCTGAAAATAACATACCGAGCACAAAAAAAAATATAGTTCCATGTTTTGTTTTAAAAAGTATCAATATTTGTCGACTAGAACAGCCTAAACATACATGTAAAAAACTGTTTAACAGCCAAAATAGTACGAAAACAACATATCAATGATGAATTTAGTAGTATTTTATTTCTTAACTCCAAATATGCCCTGATTATATTTTCTATTCAAGCATATTTATATACTTCAATCCCTAATGTTTAATGATTATAACTCCTTTTCTTTTCTATCATATCTTTAAGTTGAATTATATTTATTATAGTTAAAAATGGTTTCTTTTTATTAAGAGGTTCATAGCTTGAAGAAAAATATACCAGAAACTTATAAAATATCTTATTTGATAATTAAAAATCTAAATTATAATTTAAAAAAAAAAAGATCTCTCAGGAAAACGCTCTATAAGGTGGTCAATTAGAAATAAAGCTACAACCAGATTTCAAGGATAAAAATGATATTTGAATTAATTTTATAAGAAAAGTCCATATACTTGCGTGTCATTGGTACAAAGAGTAAAGAAGAAAGGAAGAATGGTAAGAAATGAAAAAGTTAAAATTAAAGAAACTAATTATAATTAGTTTCTTTATATCCAATCTAGTTTTTAAGAATCTTTAATTTCTTTATATTTATTAAAGATAGAACAGATACACATTTAATCAAATCCGGGTCGGTTCGAATCTTCACATTAACTATTCGAGTACATTTGTGTTCCCCAAACTTTCGGATGCAGATAATCTTTTTTGATATATATGAGAGTGGTTTGAAAAGTATCTGACCTCAACGTGAAGATGGCAGGACTTGTAAATAAAAGCCAGTACCGTCTATCTAGCATCTCTTCTAAGTACCTCTTCAAAGTTTCAGACATTTGGGACACACATTCGTTATGTAACAGTCATTTGAGTGAGTTGATGAGTGTGTTTTTGTGAAAATGTACAAAATTGAGTATCAAGCTGTCATTCAATATTTGTTTTTAAAAATAGATATACCAAATTTAGGTAATTTGGTGTGTGGCTATCCCCCCCCCACATGAGCCATAACGATTTATTGTTGATTTGACTATATATTGACTTCAAAATAAAAGATATTATGTTTTCTTTTTACTGTACCTTTGCAATAGTTGTTGAATGTGGTACCAAATGAAAGATGATGAAATTTTCAATAATTTAAGTGTAATAAAAAAATATGGTATTCATAAATTACAATGACCAAAACGACGTAGGAAAAGACAAAGAGAATACATGTAAAAAGGGGGGAGGGAGTATATTTATTTCGCAGTATTGAATACTACAAAATAAATGCAGTAATGGTTTATAAAAAGTAAACAAAGCAACAACAAATCGAAATTTGTAGTTTTTGATCAGTTAGTATTTTTGAATTACTCAGACAATGTCGTCTGGACGACAACTTTGCAGCGGGAAAGTGGTAGGCCATGCAAGTAAACAGGATGAGGCAAGGGACAAAATAAGGCATGTGTTAAGTTGCCCCGCGAGGGCATACAGTGATGTTATTCTGGAATATGGCAAGGATTAAAAAATTAACTAAATCAAATGCAGTCATCCGTTTCCAAATAATCCATAAAATATACACAAAAGTCGTCAAAGACAAAGGAAAAGACAGCAACTCAATAAGGGGAAAAGAAATGAGTTGACAAATTACTTGATATTCCCTCAAAAAATACTAAGGAAGAACTTCGAAGTAATCGATTACTTACAAAGCAGGCCTTTACTTCTACTTGGATCAACAGACCACCCGTTATGCACATATGTCAGTCCATGATAAGAAGTTTATTGTAAAAAGCTTACGTGAGTAAAGAGAACATAGAATGCAAAACATCACTGACTACCACATGAGCAGAACTTGAGGAATTATTAAGTGATGAAATTCCAAGTGAGGGCCCTCATACTAATGAGAGCTCAGAGTATACTGAGAGATTTTTTTTTTTTAATTCACAATGAATGTAGCTAAGAATAGAGTTGAAAAACTTTGTGTTATAGTTCAAAAAATAACTCTGGGACAAGCCGGAGACAAACATTAGTTAGAAAAAAAAAATGAAAGACACCTTTTCATTAAAAAAATGAAAATTGATTAAAGTTAATTGATTAATAAGATTTCCTCCGATATCAACCCCTGCCAAATATTTAAATATTTATTTGGCAAGTAAAAAAGTCAATCAAAAAATAATATATTTAATGAAAGAACATAAATATCCTTTTTAATAAAGTCAAGTTTTTCTATCTGTATATAACCCATATATATATTTTAGTTTTAATATATAGCAATGCAGTCATATTAATGAACTCTCTCCTCCGTTTAGCATGTAGCATTGAGCGTGTTCGTCATATTAAAAAGAAAGAAAAATGAAGTATAAATGTATAGAGTTGTATAAGAAGGATTTGTAAAATACGTGTTTGCATGGAACACGAACCTTTGGCTTGCAATCACAAACTCCGAACTTGGGAAGATTTCTTTAAAGCGTACTAAATAACGGGGATGAAAGAATACATAGAGTGGAGACAGGAACCCTTGTTGACAAGTGTTTTAATTAATTTTAAAATTTATATTCATACGAAATCATCAAAGAGAGGATTAATATGACCTCTAATGCCTTTTTACATTGTATTCGATAAAATAAGGAATAAACAAATTTGGAGGAGTATCTTTGGAAAAGCGAAAAAATCACAGACTGAGATTGTAAATTATCGGTTCATTAGACTAAGAAAGGTCGTTGTTTGAAAAGTCCGGGACTACTGACACTTATCAAGGATATGTTTAGTTAGTAGCGTCTCTTGGAAAAACAACCGCAACTTTGAGCGAGATCTATCAATTTCTGCCTATCAGGCATTCGTTTGAATGGAGGAATCGGCTGGAAAGATTATGGCGGAAAAAAATGCCTACGATTGACTCACAACAAAATTATTTTCTATCTTGACAATGCCCCAGCTCAGACCTCAGTAGTTGTGATTGCCAAATTAATGGAAATAGGATTCCAACTTGAGATGACCATAGAATTAGAAATCTCTCTCACATTCCCTTTTGTGTCATCCATCATCATATCATTGATTTTATAAATGACTTCTGGAGTCGTAACCTCAACAGGGTATCCAGAACGTTCAGCCTCACTTGTGCCCGCCCATATGGTCTCGCCCAAATTTTTGAAACCATTAATAAACCGTTTTTATTGAAGGTGCAGTGTACCCGTCATGGTTATCAAGCATCTTTTTAGTCTCATGAGGCGTTTTGTCTGTCGTAAAGCAATGTTTTAATCAAGAAACGATTCTTTTTTCGTCCATTTTTTGAAAATCACTCCACTTTCTCGATTCAAAGGAATGTCGAACAGAAAGATATGTACCGATCTGGCTGAAAGTTGTTGTATCCTCGTCCAAAATATGCTACTAAGGAAACATAATTTACAAAAACGCCAATTATGCCATCTCTTGGACTTGCAATGACTTTTCGAAAGACCTCCTTGGTCTCTACAAAAAAACGGTCAGCAGCGAGATTATCTTTGAAAATTTATGTACTAAAACAATGCAAAAGTGGCTTTATTGTCAAATAACAACATAATCCCTACTTATGAACAAGTTGTGCACTAAAGGAAGAAGCAAAACATGCTTCTTCTGCCAAAATAGTATCAAAACTTCAGAACACTTACTCTATCTCTTTAGTTTAAAAGTAGGAAAAAGCTTAAAAACCAGGATAATGAAGGTTGCCTGGGTCATGCAAACCAGTCTCAATACTCCAAATGATTTCACATTAGAAGCGATTCCAATAAAAATTGAAGAAATGATTTAATCTGTCAGAAGGTTCTGATTCCGATCTACATATATAAAAAAAAGTCCTAGAAAGGGAGCTCCATATTTTTGAACATTTCAAAAAAAATATATGCACCATGTTTCATTTCCATAGTAAAAGAAATAGAATAAAGAATTCTGAAATTTTAATAACTTCATTAAAAATAATTCGTAAATTTATGCCTCATCTTCCCATCAATCAACATTATTATCTCTTGGGATTTGATTTATTTGAAATACATATTTTTTGTAAAAAAATATAATATAAGTTGATAAAAAAAACCAATTCTTTAATCAATATTTTAGGCTAAAAATGAGACAGATGGGTGAGCATCAAGAGACAATAGGGGAGAAATGTAGTACTATTTATTATACGTAAATTTTAAGAATCCAATTCAATTATTCTTTGTTCTTGGAGGATAGAATAAGACTTGCTTTCACACTAGAAAAAATAATATTTACATTTCAAATAACACTATACGAAAGTAAAATTATAAAGAGTTAATTTTTTAAGAAATTTAAATGATAATATTAAATATATTGCACAATGGTAGGCGGGAAAACACATATTCATTATAAGAGTTTATAACACCGAAGAATTGCCGAAGAATAAACAGAAACAAAAAAAATGAAAGAAAAAACACAAGCAACAACCGCTTTTCCTATTCTAATCTCAATACAGTTATTTATTCATATTTTTTGCTCAGTTATAAACTATACAATATTAATTGAGGAATCAGTTTTAAAAACAAATGTGATTAGCTAAAGGTCATATTAAAAGAGAATATTACATTACATAAAATTAAAATGAATATATGTGACTCAAAATGAGTTTTAGCCGCGAGCATTTGTAGCTAAAACTCAACTTAGTAGCGTGCTAGGGACTAATGTACTCCATGGCTCATCACGCCATATTAAAAATAAACATTCTCAACCTGTTATTCTTTAAGAGAACATCTAGCCACGTTTGAGTGTTCTCATTAAAAACGGTGAGTAACACTAATGGTTTCTTGTGGAGTGATCTTTTATACTATATAAGCAATGTTTGTCCATTTGTCTACACTTAATAACTCTATTTATAGTATAAATAATAATGTAGAATGATTAAAGATTTGATTAAATTTTTAGAAATATAATATATAATCAATGGATCTTTGCTAAAAATTTTAATTTTATTTTCATATAATAATGACATTTTATAACGAAATTAACCAAATAATATTTTCAAATTTATATTATATAAAAAATAGCTTTTTTAAAGATATAGTGTTGATTTGCAGTAAGTCCTCACATAGCGAACACAAGACTTTTAAGTGTTCTAAAAAACGATTTGCGTCCGTTTGCAATATGAATTATAACAAAAGATGTTTTGGATTAATAACTTATTTAAAGTGTGGAGACTTAGACGCCAACCAACATATATAGTGTTTTGATCTTGATTTATTTATAAAGACCGATTTAGACTGATATTTTGGTCCGAACGGCATTCTCAGACCAGAGATCGAAAATTCATCATTTTTAATGTGTGGATCTATATTTCGGTCTCAATGAATTTTATTGTACTACCATTAAATGTTATGCAAATTTTGGGAATCAAAATAAGTGTCGATCCGTTTTTGATGAGGTTGTGTGTATTATATATAATTAGACCTTTAAGATTATAATAATAAAGAAGAGTTGAAGAAATGAAAAGGAAACCAATGAAAGGACTTTTAAACAAGACAGTTAATTATATTCACTAAATCTCGAAAATAAATTGTTAAGAGTACGAATGAGCCCTAAACAAGTATTATCAAGATAAATTAATAATTACATAAAATGTTTAACACTATCACCCCCTTTAAACAACGGTTGATATGAAAAATATGTTTGTGGTTGCTAAAATTGAAAATAATGTGTTACCAGTCACTTTCCTGTAGTTGGTAAATAATCATCCTATTTTTCTGAAGTTCATTTGCATTTGTAAATAAATTATCCGTTGTAACATTCCCTCGAAATACGGCTACGTTAGCTTCATTACATCATACTTGGATAAAGTTTTTTAGATGGTTTCTGAGAATCTTTTTTCAAGTAAGGAAATCAATTTACCAAGTATTTGGACAGTTCATCAACTGCTAACCAAAATTGTATACCAAATTTATCAAGCTTCTTAGGCATATATTGAGTATAATATATATACGAAGTTCTTCTTGGGAATAGTTGCTCATCAGTATTATTATTTTTACCTGACCATTTGTATACTAACTTAGAATTTTCAACTAATGGATCTCATAGTATTGAAATTTAGGAGAACGTGTCCCTTTAGAGTTTTTATGATCTTGTGGAACAAATATCAAAACGGATATATGGAAATCATTCTTTATATCTGTCGATATAATTATACTATTAATATCATTCTGATTGATCTCCATATTTCTTTACCAAATGTTCCTTTTTCTAATATTCCTCTCGCATACATTATAGCAATTCATTGTAGTATGTCTCGTTTTTTGCTTGTCCATACATCATTCTAAATTTTGGAACAAGCCTCAACTATTGTGCATTCTACAATGTGATTAATTATATAAATATCGATCAAGGGTTTATAAGCTGGTAATATTTTATCTGTGATTATGTTACGATTTGAAAATGATGATGGACCTAGGACTTCATTCAAAATATTTTCTTGTCTAAAAAGAACTGAACTCTTTTAATTTCCTTTTTGTTTTTACTTCATGTTGTTGACTCTTTTTTTTTTTTAATGTTCGTTTAATTTGTTAGATGGAGTTGCACCGATTAAGTAAACATCATAGTAGTTATTACATTTCTATAACTAAATTAGGAGTCTAGTGTGAAGTCCATATAAATCAATTATATTTCTTTCTCGAGGAATCAACTGGGCACGACCCTACGCACATTGAGCTCAAAAGAACACTTTCTCCCAAGTGATTCCATATAATGCCCTATTTCTTCAATATTGATTTTTTTTTCATTTTTGTCGTGAATAAAATGTATTATGAAAATCAAGTTATTGTTTGTTATCTTTGATTGAAATTAATGTTCCCCTTCAATTTTTTTAATCAAAATATGTAATGTCTACTACTGTAGAGGCAAAATGGTTCAAGACATGATTTTCTCAGGCAAAAAAGTTTAAGGGCAGCCAAATTTGAACCAATTTTCCTTCTACTTGGCGTGGTAATCACGAATCTCTTTTCGTTTTTCCATATTTCTCGAGGTAAAGTGTGTGTTTTTTTGTTTTTTTTTAAATTCCGTGAGAATTTATTATTAAAAATAAATATATAAATTCAAGTATATATAAGTAAACAACGGAGCTTTTATATTTTGTTTTATCAACATATTATTGATAATTTATAAAATGAATATGAAAAGAAAAGTCCATCTTACAGCTAAAATATACTTTCTAAAAGAAAATACTCTAATTAAAAGATTTCCTGAATCTGGCAGCCCCGGAGTGCGTTCCACTCGTATGTTCCTTTCACTATCTACTATTCTTAAAACTTTTAATAATTACTCATACAAGAAGCTTTATAAAGTATCATTGGATTGATGGATGACGTGAATTGTTATATAATATATTGAATATATTTCATGACTCATTTATCGAGCTTTTATTCATTAAACAAAGAAAGATTATATTTTTTCTCTCAATGATTGAATCAATACTTATTTACATGGGAGATTATATCGAGTATCATAATTATTTAATGGGGTTAATCCCCGATGTAAAAATAATAACAAGCCTTAATGCTTGAATAATATGACATTTAAAAAAAACATATTGATAAATTATTGTCTTTTTACAGCGTATCAGACCTTCACTGAGATTGTAGTTATTAATTTCACATAATTCCTTTACTATTTTGTGTACAACATTCTGAGAGACATCTCTTTTACAATCTTCGTCAGGGACTTTAGTGGCTCTTCATCAATGAGGTCCTTGATGGTGTAGACCAGATCATTGTTGTGGGGTCAATGCAGAGCTTGTGGTCTTTTTTTCTTGAAGTTAATGTAAGCCATCAATACTCGCGCAAAGTTTTTTACAGTGTTCCAAAAGAGCTTATTAAAAAGTACATGTAGCATCTACCGAAACTAATAATGTTATTCAACAAAATTACATAACGACAAAGAAACTTGTAAAAAAAGCTTTTAAAAAACTTCAGAATCAGAAATAATAGATCGAGGTGGTTGTACATATTATTCATCTTGTTCAATGCTAAATCATCACCTTTTGAATCAAAGTATGATACAAGATAATGTCTTATTTCTTCAATGAATATTTTTTTTCTTTGACAACCCAACAGGTGGAGTCAGAATGGCCAGATCAAATAAATCAATGTTTTTATTTATACCAGGAAGGTAAACAATTTCTTTTTGGAGTTGTTCATTCTTGTTTGAACTTGCTTGAGCCCGTTCAAACACAATTGTAGAACAAAAAGATTATTTGAAATGATTGGATATAAAAAACAATACCCACGTCTGTCTCGGTGTAGTATTCACTCTATCAACAAAACGGTTACTTATTTTAATTTTCAATCTTGTTCTTTGTGGTTAAATATCTGAACTATGAAAATTCAAGAACTTAGTAACAAATAAAATGAAGACATTTCTCACAATATTTCCTTGAATCCCAAAGAGGTATTAAAAAATGATAGCCACGTCTTTCTAGTGTTAAGGGGCATACTCAAAAGTATTACGAATAAAATGTAGGTTCAAAGGAATAAGAATATTTTATGTGGTGTGTAATATCCTGGTTCAGATACAAAGAGTTAAAAACAGGTTGTATCATTTTTGATTGCTGCAGTCCGTAAAAAGAGATGATATACTTCCAGCTATCTAGTGTTATTTGTAATCAAAATTCCAATCGGGGTTTATTATATATAAATTTTCCCCCAAATATAATACTACACACCCAGTACAAACTAGATAATATTACAAATGTTTGTGCTTGCAATAAGTGAATATTGAATCAACCACCATGTCTTTTCACAACAGCTGTATCCGTATCTAATAGTATATTTGAAAATTTAATTTGTTTTACTTATTTGATAGATTATAAATATTTTTACACAAACACGAAATAGCGTGTTTTTGGTAATATTTGATGTCATAAATCCCAATTTAAGGGCAAAATACCACATTGAGTATTTGGTCTTGATGTCTTAGATGCCCCTCCCCTCTTTTTATCTCATTTAACAACACAAGTCTCGTTATTACAAAAGAGACATAGAATGGACTATAAATATATATAGAATCAAACTCCTTGTTAGCAAGATTTCATTCAGGGAAATTGCTTATTCATTCCTCTTTAGTTAGATACAAAATATTTTCTTCCACAGTTATAAATACCATTTCCTATTTTGTATGTAGATATATATCCTACAGGGTGCAGACTCACCAAAGTAGCACACAACTAGCTTATTTTTATTTGATACAGCTCGGCATTTCTTATTTGAAATTGAGATATACAAATATCTAGGATCACTGGAGGAGTGTTTAGTATTTGAGTTTTAAAATATTTTACATATCTTTAAATCGTCCCCGAATCTAAATAAATTAATGTTATTATTACAAAAGTTTATAGCCTCTAATTCAAATCCACTAGAACACCATTGTCTGTTAATTATGTCCAAATAATAGATAGATGTATTAAAAAAAAAAGTTGCATGTGATTTTTTTAAAATAGGCTTTTTGTTTGTTATGCTATCGGGTTAAAGCGCGAGTTTACCTCCAAATTGTATGTGATTCATTAAAGAAAGTGGTCCATTAAAATATGAACACTTTGAATTTCAACAAGAATAAAATTATTAATTGATAACAAAATTATAACAAGACTAATTCAATAAATAGATGTGTATCTGAGTCTCTTAATCATTTATGTAACCTGTCTTAGCAGTGGATTTGAGGGCCACAGTGTTTGGATAACGGAGATTGTATACCTTCCCTCGAGATGCACCCAAAAGATGTAGTCGAAAGGGTTGGCATCAGGGCTATAAGGTGGCCTAAAGTGGCATAAGTGTTCAAAAGAACACAAAAAATATATTAAAAACTCATTCCAAAGAGTTTTGCAACATAAGAGATAGATTTTTTTTTTCTAGATAAGGCATGCAATTTGAATCAACATTTAATAATTTAAGAACACAACAGGTTTGGAAAACAATTCCAATCATGAGTAAAAAAAAAAAAAAAAAAAACCTAGTAAGAAAAAATATGATTATTGTAAAACATTTAAAACAACTATAGTGAAGGACTCAAATTCAAGCTAATTTTGTTAAAACATTTGTAATACAATTTTACATCATTCCAGAAATATTATATTCTGTGACAATTCCTAATGTATAGATAATATATTGGACCTTGGTTATAATTGTATCGATTTTTTCGTTGTTCGAAGTACATAAAAAGTCTTGTTTATTTAGTCGGCATTTAAAATTTTCTTCTAAGAGTTTTCGAATTCCGTTATAATTAGAAAGCTACAAATCCCAGAGAATATGATCGGTCGTTTCCGTTGTTGTGTCACAGAACAAACAATTAGATCAGCTGTCTTTAAAGTATTTACCAGCAACTTCAAGAGTACCTGACAAAACTTTATATTTGAACAAATTCTCGGGTGGTGTCAAATCTTTATTTTTAATTGCTTTCATACTCTGTTTAGGAGTCTTTGGAATATCGCAGCGACTTAGAAAAGAGATAAAAGGAGTAAGATTTGAGCTGTATAAATATTTTCTTAGGCTTGCATTACCTAGTTAGTATGGTTATTTTCATTCTAAAAGGAAGTACAGGGCGTTGTACGCCCTGTACATTTTCTTCAAACTGATTCATAAAATTTAAAAACCATTTTTCTTACCAAAGAGTTGGACACCACGACATCAGCTGCAATTTCCGAATCACGATCTGTAATACAGTTCACGTTAAATGTGTCTTTTATAGGCATCTCCTACAACAAGGAGAGCTCAACTTTTTAAATACATCGACTGATCCATCACAAAATCCTTTGATTCTGGGTCAGACTTAACCAAGCTATAAGTCTGTTATTGAGAGGCTATAGTGTGGTTCCATACTATAATAAATGTGATTCTTCTCAAGAAAGGCAAGCAAGAGGTCGGACCAGTATTGGTGGTTATCCGACAACTTCCTCATCCAGTCGGAGATAAGAAATTTCTAGATGTCATGTTTTGTTCGTTTTTTTTGTTTTGCTTTTACTCCACCGGATCCAATTAGGCCTATTTGACCGAGTTATTCTTCCTCTCTAATGTTTCGAACTTTCTTGCTGTGTAAAAAGTGGTCCCGGAGACGCCAAACTGCTTGAA
Organism: Lepeophtheirus salmonis; assembly: GCF_016086655.4. Classification (NCBI taxonomy): domain Eukaryota; kingdom Metazoa; phylum Arthropoda; class Copepoda; order Siphonostomatoida; family Caligidae; genus Lepeophtheirus; species Lepeophtheirus salmonis. The sequence continues at coordinate 12,491,301 of NC_052141.2, forward strand.
GTGCGCAATAGGAACTTATTTGATTAAGTTCATGTGCCATTTTTTAGATTTTTCGGTAAACTAGAGAGCTTAGGTTTGTTTCATTAAATAACTAATTGTATATGCTTTAATATATCGAAATATGAATTAATTTCAGTCACTCAACCTTCATTAATTATTGAATTAGTCAGTGTTCAGATTTTAATTTACCACCAAGTACAATAAAGAAGAACTTTTAATGTTACTACTCAAACTCGAAACACTTTTAATAAGAGCAAAACACTCTTTTGACAACCAACCATTTTCCATTGTGCACTCTGTATATATATTGTCATATATATATATGATAATTATTACTCCGACTGAAACTGGTTTCCCCTCTATTCCCTCGTTAGGGACATAAAAAAAACACGAACGAGATGAAATATATTAACTTAAACGCACAGTTGTATGTAATTTCTTTCCTCTCTCTCTTTCTCTCATCGTAAATGAAAAGCTTTTGTCGTCATTTTGTACATTTAAAAAATAAACAAATTACATACACAAAATAAATTAGACATTTTGAATAGAAATCGTCTCAATGTACATTTTACATAGATGCATGGATTACACATTTCCCGGGATATTATCTTGGATTCCAGAAAATATATACACTTTTAAATAGAATGATCCCGTTTGTCAATAATAGTGACGTGCCTCGAGCAAAACTCGTCCATTGGTACTAGATCCGTGCTAGGTAAACAAAGAAGACACCAAAAGTTAGGCTCTCATACATAAAATACGGACATTTTATTTTAAGACATTCAAACTTTGGATATCCATTGTTCGTTTTCGTGCAAACTATACCATGTAAATTTTCAAATCGCATTTCCTTTATTCGGATTCGAAAAGGTTCATGCATTTTGTAAATCTCCCTTTTTTTTTCTTTTTTTTTTTTTTGAGTTGGCAATCTGAAAAAGGAATTTTCTTTCCCTAAACTAGTGTCATTATTATTTAATTCCTGAGGAGTTAATTACATTTTCTACAACAACCAATTATATTCAAAACTTGATAGGAAATTTACGTGCGATCATAAAAGACGAGGAATAAGTAGGTGAGTATTTATTTGTAGAGTTACCATAGTAAGTCTTTGTTTGAATCATAGTAGAATTCAGGATCGACATCGGAGAAATTATTGCCCATTGCCTTAATATATTCCATCTCCTCTACCCTATTTGTTACATATTTTATATAGTGTTTTTTATTTATTTTTAAATCGAAAATACTCGAGTAGCAAAATTCAGATTACAGCACATAATTAGTAAATAATAAAGATAGAGAAATTAAAATCTTTATTCCTCTATTATCAGAAGAATGAATAAATTTTTGTATTTAGTCTTGCCAAAAAATAGGGCCATTTCTTAAGGCCCCACTGAAATATTAAAATAGGAAGGGAACGTCTGCCGTTGTTCTTGGATTAATAATTGATGCAATTAATTTTTACTTTAGTAAAAATAAACCAAAGTTATTTATTAAGAAATATTATTTTTCGATCAAATGAAAGCCCTATATATTTTTCTAATTTTTATTTTTAAGTTATTAGGATGGGAAATTATTCTTTGTCCGTTGTAAAATTCAAAAATAATAGTCAAATGCCTGAACCCCACTCTCCAAAGAATAATCGTAGCTCCCGCCCTGACTCAGATACTGAAGACTCTAAGGCAAGAGGCAGTGGACATGTCATTGAAAAATAATTATTACTTTTTATGGTGATAGGTATAAAATTGTTTAGGTGCGCAAGGAACTTTTTTTGACTTGAGTTATTCTTGATAAAGGGATTTTTGGTGATAAATATAACAGTTTTATCTCGGCGAATTCTAAAAAATATATCCAGAGGGGTAAGAAACATATCCTAGAAGAAGGAACGGCTTTTTTTTTCAATGTAATTAAAAAAAAAAAAATTGAAAGCTTTTGTCATTATTAATTATAATTTTTGAAGATAGATTATATAATTATAAAGTAATTAATCGTGTTTGATCGTTAACGACAAAGAGTAACAATGACGGTTATACCACTGGACTTAAAGTGTTAGTTTTTTTTGGACTTGGAGTAGAATTGAGGATCGATATCGTTGTTGTTACAGCCTATATAAGAACTATTGACGGAGAAGTATTTGTGCATTTTTCCTATCTTTCATGGTTCCTTGTAATTAAACTTCATGACACATAAGCAACTCTCTTTCTAAACATTCTTTAAATTGTAATTTGACCATGTTAATTTTAGATGTCTCTTATTTTTACATACCGGGTGGACATATTTTATGCATCAATGAATACGTCCCATCTCTACTAATTTTTTTTATTGAGAGCAGTGTGAATAGGTCTATATATTTTATTTATGTATTTTTTTATTCAATAACGGGGTACAGATTGGCTTATTTAGAGCCACAGCTCCGCTGATTTGAATTCTGTAACCCAATCTGTGATACAAATTTAAATAATAAGTAATAAAAGAGCTAATTTTTGGTGTAGCTTGGGCTGTATATTTTTGAAATACAAGGCCCAAACCGTGGGCTAAAACGTGAGCTGGGTATACGTATATAATAATCAACCAAAGTTATGTTTATCGAGGAATTATTTTTGAGAAGAATGTTTGATATCTTAGAGCTGCATGATTACTTGATTTAAAAAATAACAATATACAGATGAGCCTGTGTAGGTAAAGGTCAAGGTGTCATATACAAAAGAAAGTTGGTTGGGGTGTTTGTCACCGCATCATCCAACGCTGTATCTCCAAGCAATGCCGGCTAGTTCCAGTAACGATAATTAAATAAAGCTTCTATTACGAAATATTTCAATGTTGGATTTTTTTGCAATTTCCCCTAGGTGAAAACTACGATAATTTCAGGAAATATATGATCCCGGGACCTCAGAAGAGAAACCCTAATTCAAACATGCTATGTACAAATATCGCGTGTATAATAGCTGCAATAAAGAAAGGAATGATAATAATATTGCATGTTCTCAACGGAAAAGGATATATAAAAAGTTGACGAAAATTTAAAATAATAAGAATTTACATATTCATAGTGTTTACTTACGAAACCTTGCATTAGCCAATCCCGTCTCTAAGATTCACTACGTGAAAACTGTTCCCTCTGAGGGATGTTGTTTTTTTTTTTTTTTAGTTCAAGTAGTATATTTCAGTTTATTAACTGAACTAAAAATTAATTTTACAACAATATTTCGTAATATTAAAGCATTGGTTTTCTTGTACTTATATATAAGAAATTGTACTTTTTACGATAATATAGCTGATTTCCTCTGGATTATGTTAATTAAATACGTATGAGTACACTCGAGCAAAAAATGTTTGAATGATTCTATTGATTGATTACAAAAGAAATATACTCTCTCCTACAATGTTCTACCATATACATACACTACCTAAGGTTAGTAATTTGGTAACCATTCTCCACTCTAACCAAAATAAGGAAAAATATAACATTCTAATGTTAAGGTCTCTTAACTATGATTGTTTTATACTTACTGTCAGTGATGCAGGAAATATGACCTGCGGGTATGTAAAAAAACAACCAAAATAAACATAGTAATCTTGACAAGTTGAAGAAGAGTAGCTCACTTATCATGAAGTTTTATTAGATCATCTACAAGGTGCAGTAAGAGGGAGGAAATAACCATTCAAGTCCCACTCTGTATATAGCAATGACATATTGGATGGAAATTAGCAAGGACATATAGGATGGAAATACTCCGATATCGATCCTCAACTCTACTCCGAGTTCAAAAAAGATCCACACTTATAATTCTAAAGTAAACCTTGAGACAAAAACAGATGTCTTTCATGAATAGACGCGCCAGTGATTAATATATCTTTAGATATTATTTCTCCGACAATTAAATACTAATTATAAGAGCTTTGGCAAATTTAAAATCCTGTTTAAATTACAAACAAAAAAACTTCCGACTTTTATGTTTTCCTATAATTTCTACGTTCAAATTAATTTTGGATTTTCTGTATGATCCAGCTAGTCAACTTTCGTTATACTCGTAGATGTGAATTATATTTTTGCTGTATATAAATTTAAGACTTGGTAATAATACATTACTCACCTTAATTTCCCATTGCCAATAATATTGGCAATTTTTTTTTTTAAATATCTCATATTCATCGATTTATTTTGTGGTCCCTGGTTACTTTGTCTGAAGCTATTTTGCCTCAGGACATTTTGTCCTAAACTATTTCCCCTTAAGGCGTTTTTTCAACAAGGATATCTCAACTTAATATATAGATAAATGAGATTATATATCGTTATTGTTTATTTTTAGTTAATATTGATGTTCTCTTTGAATTATTTAATCAAAGTACAGGGTTGCTGAGAAAAATCCGACAAAATTTAAAGGTGTCTTTCTAAAATTGATGACTAGATAAAGATGAAAGCAATAATACAACAATTTTTTTTTTTTGACATTTATGTATTATTTTATTCAATGTGACTGCCCTCAGCGGCCATCACTTTCTCGATCTTGGCCCTGAAGCTCTTGCAGCATTCTCCACATCTGCAGCTAAGATCCTCGCCCACTCCTTCTTCATGGTTGCCTCCAGGCTGTCCACGCTGTTATGTTGCCTTGAGTAGACATCCCTCTCCTACTCTCCTTAAAACATATAATCCAATGGCTTGTAATTGGGAGAGTTATAAGGTCAGGTCTTGCGGGGTTAGAAATCGTAAAAGTTGGTCCTGATGAGCTCTTGGCTAATCTTGGACGTGTGGCAAGCGCCAAAGTCCTGTTGCTACATATAGGGTGCTCAATGACGTTTACCTGGACCCACGAAAGCACAGAGGACATCAAGCACTCCACATACACAGATGAATTGACCTTTTCTCCCTTCTTGAAGAAAAATTGTGGCATGACCTTTCCTGTGGTGGAAGACCATGATGAAGCTGGAGTTCTTGGACTAGTATACATAAGGGAAATTGTACTTGGACATGGAGAGCCATCTGTCATTTTGAGAGTTGGTTTAGCGTTCAATAGTGAATATTTTATCATCTGAGAGAATGATGGTGTGACCTGCATTGGACGTTTTGAGCCCAGAGTCTTGCAGTGGGCCAACCTGACCCCCTTCTGTTTCCTTAGTCAACAGATGACGCACAGACAACTTGTAGGAGGCCATACCAAGCCACCCCCCCCCCATGTCTATTAGATGGTGCTGCGAGCCCCACCTTTTCTCCTGGCCAGTATTTTCTTATTCAAGGATGGATCAGCGGCCTCTTGAGGCCTGCCAGAAACCTAGGAGTGACTTTACGATCACTTTCGGAACTATGTGAGGATCTTTCCTCCTTTTCCCCATTTTTGAAGCTGGTGTAGATGTCGTAGACAGTGCTTCTAGGATATTCCGCGAGCTTGATAATAATTACTTCTCCATGGCCTGCACGGGCGAGTTCGATGACAGTGGATCTTTTGGTTTGTTCTATGACTCTACCTAAGTGTTCATTTTGATAAAAAATTGAGAAAATATTATGCACAAGACTGCAACCTCTGAATTGAGACACTCTCATGTGAACTCAGTGAAAGGATATCAGTCTTATTATGAATTAACTTTAGTCCGTATTTATTTAGGCAACCCTATATGTAATATTTATAACTAAATATAAATATATATATATATTAATATATTTTTTGTAATAGTAATGGAATTATATTCATATCTCATATTATGAATATTTGTCATTCCATGATTATTTTCTAGTATGAATAATTCATCATTTTTAAAAGTAATTAGTAACAGAGAAGGGATTAGCACTACGTCGAATATAGATATCATCAATTTTAACCAAAAATAAACAATAATTACGTATAAATCTAATTTATTTATATACGAAGGCGAAATTATCCTTGTGACAAAATGGCTCTAATGCAAAATGTCCTGAGACAAAATATTTTAAGGCAAAATTATATAACACCTTAATTTGTATGTCTAGGACAATATTGAATAAATCTGTATCCATATATCACTTGAATATGACATTCAAGTCTCCTTCACTGCCTATCTCCCTACTTCTATACCACTAAAAGTATGTAGAGAAAGTCCTCCTTATAAGCAGATATCTAATGTATACTTGGCAATTGCTTCACTTATTGCCTCTGCCAAGAAAGAAACTAAATCAAATTTCCACAAATCTATTACGCGTAATGATGAAAAAAATATAATATATACGGCCCCACGTACTTGGTAACAGATGCTTCAGTCTAGTGAAAATATATTAGATGTTTACCCTTTATATGAGTATTACAACAGTGCATTTGTATGAAGCATTAAAGAAATTTTTCGTTATTTGAGGAGCCTTTTATTGATTCTTTCTTCAATCCGCTTTACCTACATTTTATATTAATTTAAACTATTCACAAAAATGGTTTTTACCCTTTATAATATATCCGTGAATCATATTTCATAATTATGAAAAAGTAGTTTTGTTCTGATAGCATTGAATATTGAAGTATAACATACCCGAGAGACGTTATCCTCTAGAACTCAATCTCTGATGGTTCGATGCTTGGTCCCTTCTAGAGAAAGAAATACACATAAATAGTTGAAAATCGTGTATATGTATTTTTGGCATATTAAGAAAAAAACCGAAAAATCAATATGGTAACGCTGAAAAATTTCTAAAATGTTTTTTCATTAGATCAGCTTCAATCAGCTGTGACAAAAAGAGAGGAGGAGAAGAAAATAAATTTGCAAAAAAACCTTATGAACAATTACCAAAAGTTATTGAACAATTAACAAAACTTATTGCACAATCATACTAATTAATATTAATTATAGTGGCTATAATAACGTTTGATTAAATAATCTGCAAGCACCTATGAGACGAAGGAAATAGACTCGAATCCTGCTCTGTATATAGCACTGATATTAGTAGTAATTACTCAGATGTCGATCCTTAATTCTACTCTGAGTCTTATAAGGACTTACAAATTTAACTCTGCAAGAAATCTTCAAGGTTACTCTCCGTCTTTTCTTAGAACACACGAATGTTCAATCAGGTTTTGAATATACTTTCATCAATGAAGATCCTCAATTTTCTGTCATCCGCTATCAAGTGTTTTAAGAACTCGACAGAATTGAAGTCTAGATCCCTTTGGTCTTCCGAAAGTTTAAGATTCAGATAAGGTTTGAGGAGAAAAACATTCTAAGTTCGTCACAAGTTGTTGTGCACAGAGGACTTGGATATTGGATGATCCTGTGCAGTCAACCTTGCAGCAAGTTTTCCAGTGGGGTTCCCTTGTTTGTTCAAAAATTTGACAACTTTGTAAAAAAAAATCCTCCCTTGACAACCTTCATTAAAAAAGATTTGTCCACCCTCAACTATTATCCACCAATTTTCAATTGACCAGAGATGTAACTTAAAACTATTTTCCTCGTCTCTCTGGCTTGACTCACCCTCTATCATGCAAACAGCCCTTGTATCTAAAGAACGTTTCTTCACCATATCTGATGTTTAATTTCAACTTATTATAATTATTACTATATCAGCCCTTTTATAAATGTGTCTTATGAAATCATCAGAAAGTTATTGCTTCAGAAATTGTTTAACATTGTCTTATCAGAGAAAATTCAACTTTCTCTCATGAAAAATGACATTTTTATATATTCAAAAGTGATTTTTAAATATCAATATTTAAAATAAAAAAAAACAGAAAAAGTGATCGTGTTACACTTGCACACACCTGTAATATTTCTTTTATTGAAATTCATTATTATTTCTGATATTATTTACCTCAGGGAGCACTCTATACAAGTTCGATGCCACATATATGCTATCTCCTGAATTCTTTCATTAATACGACTAAGTTGTTATATCTTAACTTCAAATATACTTATGATATACACCATGGAGCACTAGCCACTCTGCACCAAGTGATTCATTTTCATATATTAGTGCATCCATAAAGAAAAATAAACAAATCAATATCAATATATTATGTATTCAAATTTGTGGAATGAATTAGATACCCAAGGATTTTTTCCTATGAAAGTTATAAAACCTTTATTTGACTTAAGATACTTAATTGGACCCTGATGGGGCCCCTTTCAAGCATTTACTTTGTATACTTTTATTATACCGATCAATTTTTTTACTACTACAAGTTCATTTTGGCTCACACGACGTGTCAATATAAATCAATTGTTTGATTTATATTGACGAATATTCGTATAAGAATTCGAATGTAAACCACACTCCATTTTAAGTAAAATTATCGTAGATTGCTTTTTTGTTGACGGGGAACATATATATATATATATTCTTTGTTTGTGTGTAATATGTAAGCCCCATCGTCTCCCCAGTTGTTGTAAAAGGAAAGAAGGGTAAAAATGGAAGTCAACATACAAAACAAAAAAAAACATTGCCAACTTTTTATTTCTTTTGTCAAAAATTATCTCTTTTTCTTTCATAGCTCACTGTACATTTATTTGAGTCTGGGAAATGATAAGAAATGAGAGCATTGTTCGTAAGAATACACAAAAAAAGTCGTTCCTATTTTGGAAACTATACAAATCTTTTATAGTTTAAAAAAAATATTAAGAAAACAAAAAAACCAATTCTCAACCATTTTGTTTTTGCGGTTGAATGAAAATGGAGAATTACATACCTTGAATCTCATACTTCTTTTGTAGCCCTAAAAAGGACTCTTTCGACACTCCAAAGGATCCTTCAAGTGGCTTTACGTTGCTTGCTAAGTAAAAGTTACCTCTACAGTCCCTGTTCATGGAATCCTTTGCTCCAAAGACGTTCATGCTATTGAGAAATAGAAAATAGGAGAAAAAGTTAATTAAAATAATTTTTGGAGTAAAAAGAGGAAAATTATTATTCATAAGGGGGAAGGGGGGGGGGGATATTTAATTAGTTAACAATGAATATACTTATTAGCCTTGTGTTTTTTTCTAAATATCCTGGACCGGTTAGAAAACTCATTCGGCCCCTTCACCCTTCCTCAATAAGTAAACTGGAATGTTGTAAGGCTGTAACAAAAGAATTTATTAGCAATTAGGGGGTGGATGTTGTGATTGTCAAATAAAAATTGAGACATCAGCTGGAAGCTTAAACTTAGTTTAGAAGAAAAACAAAGCTCGTGACATTAAAAAAATAGCTAAAGAGACAACCGTGTAAAGTATACGTTTGTAATTTTCCGGGTTGACACCATCAGAAATATCCAAGTAGCTGAGGGGCGTAAGGTAGACGGTCTACAGTATCAAAAAGCGTGTTTTTCAGTAGCCTCCTTGACAGAAAAGCTGAAGCAGTTGAAAGACCATGGTTGACTCCAAGGATATCAAAAGGGCAATCGAGGCTGATCCAAAGAAATCCACTCAACAACATGCTAAAAGCTTGGGCATATAGACCATGGCGGTTCCCAAGGTCATGATGAAGGAGGGTGGGAAGTGTCTCTTGATGAAGGAGATGTCATTGGTTACCCTTACAATAAAGTATGAAAGTAGGGCTTCTTCAACTAGTTGGTGCCTTCTGGTTGTGTTAATATCTTAAGCAGCAATAAATCTTGGACTGTGGATCCAGTCTTTAATTGCCAGAACGACCGGTTCATTTCGTACGAAAAAACCACAAGGAAGTGGCTGACATCATCACAAAGGCCAAACATTAAGCCGCAATGATGAGTCTTGGCTTTGTGGGTTCCTCTGGAATTGGCATGCTTCTCATCTAGTTCCCGACGATTCACAACGTGGCAAAGATTAAACCCGATCTCATTGGTTGTTTAGATGAAAACTTAACTGACACCGGGGCCGAGGAGATCGTACACACGTTGCCACATTTGTTGTTGCTCGAATATTTTTACACTTAGAGACATGTGATATATACAAAGCTTCTTCATTTTTGCTTCAGCTGTTGTTCAATTGAATACACAACCTTGCTATTAAAAATAGCGGATATAAAATCGTAATCAAATATTGCTACTGACATTTCAAGATCCCAATTCATAAATGAATTGTAACTGACGTCAGTTGTATTTCAAAATTAGGAAGATCAACCAAAAATAGCGTCATTTAAAGTTAAATGTGTTCCATAACTCATCCTCCTAGACTTCAAGAATCAGGCGTATAGCGTGAGAGGATTATTAGCCCAAGGAAAATTTGACGGACGAATTACATTTCACTGAAAGACCAATTAGGACATTTGGGCATAAAGTGATATTTTTCTCATGATATATATGTCAAATAATATAAGATAAAATAATGTTTGTTATTTTCCAGAATTTTTTTTTTAAATAATTTTATTCATTAATGATCATTATATAAACATTACACAGTAGTATGTGGTTCGAAAGTAGTTTGAACCTTTACCTTTACTTGAGTAGCTTGGCATGTCTAATGTGAGGATATTTAAACTTCCTGGTAAAAAAAGAGAGTGAACACCAATGTATGTATTGTTAGCTGATTTTTTCTAAGTGCCTCCCATTCCAAAGACATAGGGTCGCGTAAATTCTTAAAAAAAGGTTTTTTTCAAGATTCCTATTGAATTATATCCACAGTCGTTCCACAATCGTAAGTGAGAGTCCCTTTCCAAAGAACCCTTTGTGTTGCAGAAAAGTCATAGGAGAAAAAATGTCGATATATCCATTTATAATATCAGTTCCAAGTATAACATATTCATAGTATGGAATTGATGCTATCACATATATCCACTCCTTGTGAGGATTTTTCGTTGTATCAACAAAAACTTTCGATAAATTTTTGCAGTTATGTCCACAAAAGATTTGAGCCCACAACTCAATCGATTTCTTGGTCTCTTTAAAGAAGAAATGCAATTCCGATGAAGAAGATTATTTAACCAAAACTTTTCCTCTAATAAGGCATCCTCTGCCAATATTGGTAGTAAAGAGATAGTCTTATACAAAACATTTGGAAAAAAAAAGTGTTCTAAAGGTCTATTCTTTTTTGAAAGTTAAAATTGAGGCAACCTTTGATAAAATTATTAACTCTCGTTTTTGTTTTTCGTTCCTGTCAATTGAATTCTGAAGGACCACAGCCCAACTATTTAATGCCTAAACCAGTTATCATTTCTTTGGTTTAACAATTTGAAATTTTCAATCCTTTTCCCGGATGCCATAAGCCAATAAATCGGGAGAATTGCAGTCTTTGATTGATTGATTTTAAATCCCGACTTTTTTTCGAACGTTGTAAAATAAGATACGACCATTTATATTCTTCTTTGCAATTGAACTTCCCAGTTCCCTTCTATAATCTCGGTCACACCATCGGCATAAAGATCTATGAGATGTCTAATACATCCAAAATTTACACCGAATCCTAGACATTTTTTGGTCATGGTGGTTCTTAGCTCTTCTATTGTAGCTACAAAGAGCAGAGGGGCCCGAAAGACATCCCTACCGACTACTTTTGCTTCAGTAAAGCGGTCTGCTTTCTTTACTTCCAACAGTAACTTTCGATGATCTTGTAGCTAACAATGTCCTGACAGGGTTAAAAAAACTGTTAAATGTCCTGTCAGATATTTTTCTTCCTTTCAAAAACCCCTCTTAACTCTGGGCCTATGTTTTTATTTAAAATAGGTTCAATCTGACTTCCTATCACTCCTGAAAGTATTCTGTATGTTTTGCTTAGTACAGTGATTGGTCTCCATTTGTCAAGGTTTAAATCATTTCCCTTTTTGGGGATTAAAAGAATTTGTCCTTTCATTATAGCTTTTGGCAGATATCCCTTTTTTACACAAAGTGTATGTATTGTAATTAATTGTTTATGCTTTAATATATATTGAAATATGAATTAATTTCAATCACTTAACCTTCATGAATGATTGAATGAGTAGATGTTCAGATTTCAATAGATCACCTGATATTTTGAGACAAAAAAAAAAAAAAAATAGGTTTAATATAAAATATACAAACAAAAAATATCGATTCTAATCATGCTTAAAACCCCACTAAAGATCAAACTGAATAAAAAATTGGTCATGGAACAAGCCTCATCAATAATACATATGTAAATAATTTATTCAAATAAAAAAAGACTAAAAAAGAATAATTATCTTTTAAGAAATTATGAATTATGCAAATAGGAAAAAAGAAAGAATTCTCAGGCGTGTAATTTATCAATAACAGTAAATAAAAGAAAAAAGAGCACTTAATTTATTTTGTTTTATTTTAAAAAAAGTTTTCGAGATGAGAAAAATGATTAAATTTTCATAAATTGATTACTATTCATGTTTTGTTAAATTATATTATAATTTCTATTTAAAGAATAATTGAATTTCTTCGAGAAAAAAAAAGATCCAATTTATAGAAAGTTCTTTCATTGTCAAATGAACATATTTTTGCAGACTATCAGCTGCATCAAATAAATAACAAACAAAAGGTATTTTTACATCATCAAATATACTCAATACTCGTAAAAAAAAATCCCGCCCTCAACGTGAATATGGCAGCATACATTAAAAAAGCTAGTCACATTTATCTAGCATCTGTTGAGAATTACTCACCAAAGTTTATTGATATAAGATATTGGAGGTGTAGTAATTATACAACGGTTGTTTTTGTAAGTTGATTTAAGTCTCTTTATGAAAATGATTATTACGATTATTAAATATTTATTTTTCAAAGTGTAACCTTGAAATAAATTCAAACAATGGAAGACATCTTAAGGCTTGTTTTGTGGAAATTTGACGCGTCTAAGTCAACCCAACATGGAATAAATGATCCAAAAACAAAAAGTGTCTACAGAACAATTATTTTGCAGAGAAAAACACCAAGGACTATTTGTACGGGTTACAGAGATCGGAGCATCGCTGGAAGCAGTGTGTAGAGTTACATGGAGAATAACTTGAAAAATAAATTACATAAAAAATATCTTGTATCTTTGTTAGGTCATAAACATTTCTGAGCACGTTTGTGTTCATATGTTGTGTACAAGTTACAACCTAATGTGATGAATAATTTGATGTAAAGGATGTACTGTCGATTTTTCATGATGAGAATGAAAACAAATTGAATATTGCATGGAGTATCCATATATAAATGTTGTAATTTTTGACTGTTTTTTATAAAAAAATACTAAATATATATTTTGTCAAGAAATTGATGTCCTCTTTTTTAATTTTCCGCTTCTCTAAAAAGAAGTTCAATGATGAAAAAATGTAAACAAAAGCATGTTGGCATAAAGAATCCTAAAAATTTGTCCAAATGTAAGGTAAGGAAAGCACCCTGTATGAATTTTGTTTTTTCTTAATTGAAATTTACACATGACTATTAAAAAAATATGATGTCACAGAATGGTGACGGAGTACAACTTAATCGCCCGAAGCAGGTCTGTAGGGCAACATTATGACGGGGAAAGGCAGAGTAAGTTCGGTTGGGACATCGACACTTATGTCTGAAGCATTTGAAAGGAGTGGAACTGTCACCATTCCAAGGAGAGCATCGAGAACAAGGGTGGAAGTGGAAGGAAGAAAACACTTTTGAGAGTTCCAAAAATAATCATTCCCAAAAGTCTTACGAAAAAAGGCCAACCCATTAGAAAATAAGCAACCAGATTGACATCAAATGGGAATGGATCAGTTTACGCTAAAGGGTTTTAGAAAGATAAGATTTCGTGCTAAAACACTTTTCAGTTTCGTTTTAGTGCGCATCAATAATAAACACCAGCGCTGGGAAAATACAATTAATTATACATTTCGGCTTTTTTTCTCCAAACAATGGTAAAACGACAACCAGGGAGCTAAAAATGTGAAAAGAAAAATATGAACAGCCCCTCACGCAAAATTTTGGTTCTGTTCAATACATTATCGTAATTTTGATGTTAAAGGGTCAAGAGTTTGCAAAAATGTAAATAAATAATGGCAATCCTCGAGTCTGACCTCCATGTAAGCATTGTTTTGATTGCCAAGGGGATAAACAAGAATTTTTTTAAATATTAAAAATAATGGTTTTCTACACCTAATATGTATGTTTGGATGTTAAAAAAAAAGGTTGTATTTTATCTAAAAGATTACAAGATAGTCACCTCAGGTGTTTCCCATGTAGCATCAAGTTAATTGTATATAATTATCCCTAATCTCTATAGACAAAATGGTATTTGGACTATGGTCTTTGGTATAGACTATGGTCTTTGGTATAGACTATGGTCTTTGGTATAGACTATGGGTTCTGTTCTGCCTAGGAGGCTGAAACTTTATACGGGTGCCTCTCTTGGTCACAAAAGTGTGGGTATTCTACACTTAAAGCATAAACATTGTTTTTTGGAGCTCAAAAAGACTAGATAAGGGACTTAGTTGTGAATAAAAAAAGTGACTGTGTTTTTTCAAAAATAAATAAACGAATAAAAACGTTTTAAATTTATTCAATGTAAAACAAGTCATGGACAAAAAATGAAATCGGTGAAAATTGCATTTTTTTTTATTTGTTTTGTTTTAAGTGGAAAAAATGAATTTCCAACAAAATATTGGATTGTTACATAAAACAAAGTTTGTAATATTTGGCCTGGAGCTTCTATTGAATACATTTTTAACACATACAAATTTATTTATAACTGGAATATCTGTTATTTTCTTAATAACTTTTTTAATTTTTCCAATTTTTTGATCAAACGTCAATTTTGAATTGTTAAGAAAAAATGCTACAAAACAGTGCATTTTAAAAAATAAATTATAAATCTTAATATTAAGTTAGTATTTATAATTTATGTAACATTTTATTACATAAATATTTATGTAATATTGGGACAAATGAACCAATTGTCGAAGGTTCTTTTTTTACAAGATTAATCCCCATAACTTTTTGGGGTTTCAAAGTACGAAAAAAATCTTGGTAGTTTTGTGTTTCTATTTACAATTAAAATAAATGATATTAACTTCTTTTTTTCAAAAATTAGTGCACAACAGTATTTTGGAATTTAATTGGCAAATTTCAATTTAACAATTTTTGATAAAATATAAGATGAACTCCTCATCGAGACCAATATTTTTGATCTTATATTTTGGTAAGTTATTTTTTAAGTTCATAACACTACTTTTTTTAAATTAATAATTATGATTTGATAAAAAATACAGGCGCTATATTATTATGTTTTTCCACACCAAATGTGTCTAAATATTAAGAAGAAATCAATAATTAATGATTGTCAATGAAATTTCTCACTCCCTCCTTTGCCCAGGAAACCCCAGGTAAACCTTTGCCAGCATATACATATTTCTCATCTAAGAAATAACAATATAGTTAGTGATGAAAATCTTGTGTATTTTGGGCATATTAAAAAAAAGAAACAGAAAATGAACATGGTAACCTTGAGAATTTGAAAAAAAATTTGGAGGCGACCAGCTTACTTGTCTTGATGTTAAATTAGATCAGCTCTGACAAGGAGGATGGAAGGAAATAACAAGGCAAAGGCAAGAATTACTCCTATGTTTATCCTCAATTCTACTCTGTGTCAAATAAGGCCAATCGAGGCCTGAGCATTTACATCTCGTTCCAAGAGATCTTTTTCTTTATTCACACTACTTACAAGCTGCTACTTGACTTTGTTTCTAAGATATCTTCAACTAGTCAGAATTCTCTGGTGGAGTTATGCCTGCCCGGAGAAGTGCAGCTATCTTGATCCGAACCTCTTTTTCTGACCTCATTATTACCTTGAGATTTACGTTCTATGCAGAAAAACAAACATTAACTCAGCAGTTTCTGACATAATTTCAAGCTTTGTAATTGGATCACATCAATTAAAGTTATAAAAGTTTAGATAAGTGCTTCAATTTTCTTGCAACGTCTGGTACAGTGTAGAAGGTGAGAGCTCAAAAGTTAAAAACTTTTAAAAACCCCTTTCACTTCTACATATTTTTATTTTGTGCCATTTTATGGCAAACTTTTGAAGCAAAAGCTTGTAATTTAACAATTTTATACACTTTTTTTCAATATAATTGGGACGAACAGAAGCACAGCTGACCTTAATGAAATCTGAGGACAAATTGTTCCACTCCATAGAGATCAAGGCATCTACATTAGAATGAGAAGCTTGTTCGTCTTGCCTCCAAGACACAACAAACAGCGAAATCCAGGGGTTCACGCCAGGTGAGAAAAAAGGCAAAAAGTCAGCCATCTTCTCCCTGCATAAATGCTGCACCTTCTTGGACGTGTTTGCCGAGGCGCCGTCTTGGGTAAACACATAGTTACCCTGGCGAACGTGCTCTACCTAAGGGCCTTGTAGAAGACGTCCGTGTTGACTTTCTCGTTGGCCTTGAAGAAGTAGGGAGGTATCTTACTGCTGACGGACGCCACGACCCCGAGGATCTGTGTGATTGGTCCTGAAGATTCCCTCGACCTGAGCTCTTGATTCAGGGAAAGAAGTGATCGTTTCTTCTGTTCAATCCAGCATCCACTTGGGTGCTGAGGAGATTGCACACCCTCTGCCATTTTGCTTGTTGCTCAGACATTTTTGATCGCACAAAATCAAAACAAACCCCATTGTAGCTTTTTGTCAGACCTTCCGAATGGCACCAAGTATAAAATTGTCAACTTTTAGAACTGAGACTAGAAGATTCTAATTTAATTTTTGATTCCTCAACCTTTAGACTTTAATTTAAAATGCTATTAGTTTTTTAAAATGCAACTAATAGTTCAAGAAAATATAGAAAGATGATTTCAAGTAAAGCAGTCCCCTAGGTAACAGTTTATCTTAATAAATGCAAAATATTTTGTTTTGAAAGGATTATAAGAAAACATATGTACATTCACCCCAAAAAAACAAAAATAAAAAACACCAATATTTATACATCAATGAACCGTGTGGTTACCACGCGTAGTAACATAGATGAGATTAGAACGCAATTTCTCTGGTTTTTTTAAGTAAAAAATATCCCTTGAAAAAGCATTTTTAAAAGGTTTTTTTTATTTGTCTAAAATTGTATATTTAAAGGAAATTCATGCACATCGATGAACTCAATATGACGGGGAACATTTGTATGAGGAAATTATTACTGATAGAAAGCTTACACTTCAAAAGAGAGGCTCAAAAATTCAGGATATTAAGTTTTAGATGTTCATTTACTATCAAACCATTCTATCCTAGTGGGTATGACGTAGCGTATTCAATACATATTATTGTTCTCTATTAGCTGAATTGCTAACGGAATTAGGGAAATGTAAAGAAAGCCAGAGGAAGTTGCAAGACTGTTTGTTTTTGACTCAATTATCTGAGCCTATTCGCTTCCGAATCCCCACAAATTGAAACAGCGTACCAATACCCAGCGATCCATTAAAATCTGAACACTTTAAATTTGAAACTTCAACAAGAACTAATTTATGAATTAACAATATAATTTCATCAAAATTAATACAATATATAGATGTGTGTAAGAGCTCCCTTAATCATTAATCTAACTGTCCTTATCGGCAATTATTATGTCCTCAAGGCAGCAGTGGAGGACCTGGTACCCGTTGCAGATGTAGTCCTCTGTCATGGTGCTCCAGTGCTGGCGTACAGTTGCTACGAAGGCCTCGGTGTTTGGATAACAGATCCTTCAGGCCTTCCCCTCGACATGCTAAATGTGTAGTTGAGGAACTTGGCTTTGGGGGGCAAAAATTAACTAAAAGAGTTCAAAAAAACCTCAAAAGACTCATTTAAAAGAGTCTGGCAACAAAAGGGTACGAGTTTTTTTATTGCTGGTGTCAAAAGTGGCCTCTCCACCCTCACAAGGATCTTTGCACCCACTTTTTTGAAAAAATTCCGTACAGTCTGGCGTAAAACCCCGCCGATCTCTTGTATGGGCCCTCATAGACTTGAGGGGATTGGCCTGGGTTAATTTCTTTAACCTTTTCGGGTCTAATTTGATCTTTTTGACAGAAACCTTCTTCTTTTACAACATTTCGAACTTACTGACGTCCTTGAAACGCATATCTACATACTTTGGGTGCAGTGAATGGAAATTCGTCTATCACGTTCTTATGATATTTTTACTAGTACGTCAGCTCTAGAATTCAGGTTTGTTACGTTTTGTAACTAATTGTTTATTTTTTAATAATAAATCTCTCAACAACTTTCATAGATGATTGTATTAGTAAGCGTTCATATTTCAAAGGACCCCCTGGTAGACATGGTTTGACGTCAAAATATTTTCTGATCCAACATTTTTTTTAAATAATTAGATGAACCTATATCCATGAAAGCATTAAACTTATTTTTTTATTCTTATTCATTTCCAATTTGGATACAATATCCCAAAAAAAAAATCTCAACTTAATATTTATTAGTTGCATTACAGTAACAAGACGTTTTTTTGGCCTTCTGACAGATTATTATGTAGATGTAATAATTTATGAATACGTTGTTCAATCATCTGATTTTATCCCTTGTCTGTGTTTTATTTAATTCATCAAAAATCTCGCTTGTTAGAAAAAATTTATTAAATTAAAAATAGTTAATATATCAATTTTTAGTGGAGAAAATGGAAGAATGCCCCATTACACTATGGGTCATTCACAATAACCGTATTATTGGAAGTTGAGTCTTAAGGTCGATTATTGGTGGAGTATTGGTCTAAGAGTCAAAGTGGAACCATGAATGCATACTCCACTTATCCACAAAAAACGATTAGAACAATATGGAAGTGTTCATTGGGCAAGGAGGCATATTTCTACGTTGCCCGTTCCTTCACCATAAATCGACCTATTATTGAGGGATGCATCCATTACATACGGGTAATGTTATTTTTTACAATATGAACATTTAAAAAAAATAACATCAATTTTAATAGAAGATAAACTTGACAAGCTTTTGTAACAAATGAATGTTAAATTGGATTTTTCAAATAACGTAATGACCAGAGAGGCAACCATTGCTTTCCACTCGATGTACAAAGTACATCTGTAATACCAGATGCATTCATTAACGCATCAAAGTGTGATTAATCTGTGTAGTAAAGATTCCTATGCTACCAAAAAGTGAACAACAATATATTTTCAGTTCCCTATTTTTATCTGATTACTTCATATAAAATATTAGAGTAAAAATCAAAATTTTTATATGTTTATTCAACACCCATAGGTTGTCGGTAAACTTTGCCACTGTCCTTTAAAGGTTGGTACTAAGTAGAACAGGGATGTTTTATTACAAAAAAACCAGCTCCATTTATGTGTGAAACTTGGGACTTTTTAGGACATGATATATTTATCTATAACAGTTCCAAAAAAAAATCTATGAAACATTTTCATTGATCTAGATAAACGACCTGTACTGTGGACAGCTTTAAATATGATTATGGCTTCAAAAGACTTATTGTTCATTACTTGGGACTCATAAATTGTAAGTATGGATATCATTTCTTTTACGAGCAGACAGATGGACATATAACAAAAAATTAGAAATGATAGCAGTCTTTCCTCTTTTTGAGCACAAAAAAAAACATTTTTTTACCTTAAAATTTCAAATCTTTGAATCTTAAATAATTTTAAAAACCAGTGAAAATTTATATGTGATGTCTCTAATCTCTAAGGAAAAAATGGCGATCCTCAAAGGATAGTACTTCTCAAATTCATAAAATAATTTCCACCCTATTGTATATTTATATACATACAGAAGCATTAAATGCAATACTTAAAGCAGACTTGCTGCATTTATCCTATTATGTAATTAAGTAAATGCGGTTTTACTATTTCAATCATAGGTCTTTGTCTATCATAGGTAATGTATTATATATCTACTACAAAAGTGTCAAATATGAAATACATTTACGCAAACATGTAACCCGTTAATACAAAAGCCATCTATAATGAATTGCCTCAAAATGGGGAGTGGATTATATTTGTATTCTTATACGAATTATTGTTCATATCTACTAAAAACTATTCTTATTAACTATTTGGATCTGTAGCAAATTGCACTTAAAATAGCCAAAATGAATCATGAGAAATGGATAGATTTTATTATTGATTGGGTCATTTTGGGGCTAATATAAGTTTCTTAGATAAAATATATGTAGGCTTAAAACTTTAGCTATATTCATTGCGTCTCGTAAATTATCCAAAAAATTTTAAAAGTAAGGATATAATTGACTCAAATATGTTTAAAAACTATTAACTTGTATGTATGTATATATATGAAGTTAACCCTTTGTGAATGAAAGCCCTTATTGTAACGCAGTTAGTAAATTGAGTAAAAAAGAAACCCAAAAATTAATAAAAACGTATTTAATTATATGATATTAGATTGGAACAAATTATTATTATTTTCTAGTTTAATTTTTGTATCAATTTCAAACTACTCCATTCATTTTGTAAGCAAAAATATCAATTAAAATGAAACATGAGTATTAGTTAAATAAGTAAAAACACTTGAATAAATATATAAAACATCGAAAAAAGATAAATGATTTTTTTTTTTTTAAATAAATAACGACATGGTTTGAGGTTTTAACAAGATATAATTTGTTTTTCTGATAGTACAAACATAGACATTTGGTTTGATGTATGAATATTTTTTGGAATATTAATTAACTTATGCAAATTTTGGGAATTAAAGAAGTCCCATTCATTTTGATGGGATAGCATGTATTATATAAAATAACAGAAACAATTTGATTTATCCCTTACAATGTAAAAAAATGGGAATACAAGCAATCAAAAGGAAAATAAAGGAACGACTTTTAAGTAAAACTTTTAATTAAAGTCTCATAACTTCGATTGGAAAATCATAGTATATACGAATAAATCTTACATAAGGCCCTATCGAAAAAGCATTTATATAAATATCTTGGGGTGTATCACAACCCAGTTCACTAACGGAGGATTAAAAAGAAAGAATAGGAGTTTCTCCTTTTAGTGTTGCACTCAACATAAAAGCAAGCGTAAATGGTTTTTATCTAAATTAATTGTGGATTGCATTTGTATCCTTATACAGCCTATTTTTAATTTGGAATAACATGAACGGAAATCATAGTTATATTGTATTGCAGCGTATGAATCTTCATTTATTTTTTTCTTGGGCCGGAGTTCGAGCTATTTGTTATACTCACAGTAAATGGAACAAAGTAACAGCAAAAATTACCTTCTAAAACAAACACTCCAAATAATCAACACCCATATATTTAAAACAACAAAAATTTTAAAATCCCAAAATAAAGTATTTACATATGTAAAATTAGTGCATCATTTAAAATAGGCGATTCATAGTCAATAAAACTTCCATTCAGAGCTTTTAGTTTTTTGTCAATCGATTATATTTTATAAATTGTAGACACAAATTTCAGTGGAATAATAATAACAACTCTCATGAACTCCGACGACAAGGAGATATCCCCCCTCCCATTCAAAAATTCCCAAATATTGTCTACGTCTCAGGACACTTCAGGAATAAATTAATATCATTCAATTATTTATCCTCATACACCCTAGAAATACTTTTACCATTATTTTTCAAACATTTATTTGTAGGCAACGAATCTGTAATGAGCCTATAATTTATAATTTAGCCACCATGTGGAATGTTAAATCTGAGGTCTTTGAATTTTTTTAGAATCACCTTGGCACATTTGTTGATTCCTCAACTCATCTTGAAATTTTTGATAAGTCTCAAACCAAATGGTGTAGGTGAGGCTATTTGGTTCTTGATCCTCTCCTTCGACATAATTTTTAGTGAGTCGAAAAATAAATTCATAGATCTTTCGAAAAAAAATAACAACGTATTTTTTTTAAATGCGTACACATTTATCCAAATGAGAACATCACTTTGTGGCTCATCCAATTTTAAGTCCCCCACATCAAATATATTTATCTTCTTTTTTTTTTTTTTGGCAAACTGGTCAAATGACAATGTGTCTGTTTGACATAGTGGTCCTTTGACATTTTTTTTTTTTTCGTTCGGTAAAATGTCCCATCCATCTATGGTAAATGGTATTGGACTTGTCTTTTGTTTCTGATTCTTGTTCAAGGTTATTTTTGAATGTATTTTTGGGTGTGGTTCCTTCAAGCCCAAAATATATTAAATATATATTCAACTGAACTTATGATGTATATTGGAATCGATATCTGCTCCGTCTATATTGATTGTCAAACATTAATGTATACAATTTCAAAAACAGTGCTGATGTCATTGTATGTTACGAACATATAAATTCTTTTAGAGTTCAGTCATGCATCTTTTTTTATTTTTACTCGAAATAAAATAAGTTAGATATATATACAGGGTGGTCATACGGTCTTCATTTATCAATAGTAATCTAAGGAAAACGGGGAACATTTCATTTTTGCTTAT
This sequence comes from Lepeophtheirus salmonis, assembly GCF_016086655.4. Classification (NCBI taxonomy): domain Eukaryota; kingdom Metazoa; phylum Arthropoda; class Copepoda; order Siphonostomatoida; family Caligidae; genus Lepeophtheirus; species Lepeophtheirus salmonis. Next base: position 12,513,540 of record NC_052141.2, read on the forward strand.
GTATTCCTGGTTTTAGATCAGAAAACAATAAATAAATTATCAGTCTCCATTCCAGTCTCTGCCAACGGTCCTTGCACCTTCTCATCGCTAACACTGGCGCAGAGGAGATTCCTCACGTGTTGCCTTTTTATACTTGGAAACATCAGACTAAAAAAACTTGTAATTTTTTTTTTTTTAATCGTCTAATTATAAAAAGACAAATGTATTAATTGATATTAGTACGTATGTTGTTAAACAGGAGTGCCATTTAAAGAATGAAGCAATTAATTCTTAGATTATCTTCTTGCTATTATTGTCTTATTACGTCATGAAAGGAATAGATTATCCTGTACTACATAGGCAGTTTGAAAAGTGTCAAAAATTTTGGGTTTCAAGACAAACAAGCTTTTGGTTATTAGCCTACCTACTTTTGAGTACTTATTTAAATACTAGGCGGGCAAAAATGCAAAGTACTTCGTACTTAAATTATTCTTAATATATTTGTGCGGAAATCAATCAAAATACAGAGTCCTTCTGAGAAGGTAGATCATCTTTTATATACTTGAGTATGCGTAGAATAAGCTCTTGCGTCCAAAAATTAAGACTAAAATTGAATTTATAGCATCTTACGTCCTCCTTACTAAGAAAAGGTAAAAAAATAACTCATAGTTATAGGTAGGGGAAAAATTAATTTCTCACGTTTTGCTTTCTTTTAATACTTTATAAGAAGTGTTATACTCATCCGGGAAATACGAAATTACTTTCCCCAACCTAATATTTACCTTCGCCAACGAAGTTGGACGGAGTTTATGTTTTTTTAGATGTTTGATTGTAAGTTAGTTTGCTTGTTACTTGTTAGTTACCAAGATAACAACAAATGTTACGGATCAATCATCCTCAAGCTTCGTCCGAAGATTATAAATGATTAAAGTAGGAGGCCATAGCTTTGGATCATATTAAGAATATTTAACCCAATTTGAAATTAGGACGGAGGCATGGCAATCTACCGAATACTCATTCTTATTATGTTCTTGTAGTCTTAAAAAATTTTTGAGACTAAGTCAGGGGTTTTGTTGAAAAGTTAACTAGCAAAGCTTTAAATAAATCACGCCATTGCATTTCCTTCTTTTTTTTTACTACTCAAAAGGTTAACGGGGAGTAAGTTGCATTGTCTTTAAAGATATTGGCTGTAAGCTGACCAATGACATAACGGTAAAAGCGAATAAGAGAAAATAATTAATACCATTCTTCTTGAATAAAAATGATGTCAACTAATATTTTTATTTTACACGCCCCGGGAATGTAGTTTTATTTACGTCTCTAAAAATAATCCTCCTTTGCCATGGGCTACGTCTGTCCAACGAGCCTATATGGAAGAACCATTTCTTAACGTTCAGTAACCTCTTTTTATGCCATTACTCGCAATTTTTTTTTCATATTTCATCATTGTTTATCGATATATAAAAAAATACTATGAATATCAATATTTCAAATATTAAAATAAAGAAATTATGGGTAGGAACGAAAAATTTAATAAATATTGTGAAGCTACCAAATAAGTAAAATAGGTAGTTATTCGTTGATTTCTACAAGCATCCACTTTAATATTTTCATAATTGAATAAAAAAATAACATTGTTCCTAAAAATATCAAAGTAGAGAGGAATACAAAATTTAATTAAATTATTTTGATGAATAAAGGAACTTGAAGCTCCTAATGAATTTACAAACTAAGATTTACCTACACCATATCCATGCATATATTATCTTATTTTATTCCTGTGACACTTATTCAGTTAATGTGTGTTCCGAATTTCCAATTTTTTTTAAATCAAAGTCCTTGTCCATGTCTAAGAACAATAGCATTATTTTTTAATCAGTCAAAATTACAAGATTTTGACTTTATTAAATTGTGATTTTTTCAGTTGCTCTCTAGAAATGGAGAATTCATTTAATTTAAAAAAAAAACAACTGAGTAAGTATGCCATTTTTTTTTTTTTTTTTGTTTCATACCGGGTAAAACTTTTTTTTTTTTAACAATACAATATAAAAAAAAGTATTATGCTATATTACAGTATTTAGATATAGTCGTGGACTTGACTTAATCTGAGTTACTGTAAGATGAATATTTCAAATACTAAGTTTAGTTATTAAAAGTATGAACGATTCCAGTAATAAACAATTATACAAAAAGTAAAGAATAAACATTATTTTTCATGGAGGCAACGAGGCCAAGGGTGTCTCATTTGCTCCATGCCAAAGCGAGTTTTGACGAGAACATAAAGGTCGTAGGCTCTCCCAAAGTCTTGTTTACAAGATTTAATATATGGTGGGTTTAGGTCAGAGCATTGAAAGATCCGGTGGCAGCGGTAGATGCCGTAAAATCGGGATCATTTGAGAACACTGCAATCACCAAAGGCCCGGTCAAGTCAATTAGGCAACATGCCAAGGCTTTCTATGTCTTTGATTGGGATGTGAGGAAATGTCTTCAGGATTTACGGAAGGTCTCTTATTTACAACGACATCGGCAACTGCTTTCAACATCAAATCAGGCTATCTAGGTCAAGAGAGACCAGAATTTGTTTACTTGGTTAAGCCATAATTTGTCAATAGCTCGTATCTGCTCACAGAGTGTTCCTTACTCGACTATTCCATTTTGGTAGTAATCAAGAAGAGAGTCCGTGTTACTCCTCACAGAAATGGGGATGGCTTTAAGGCCATATCTGAGACCTTTATCAAGAATTGGCCATTTTAAGCTCAGGATAGAGGTCATACTAGCAGACAAGGGAAATCATTTTAAAAAATGGAAAGATGTATCAACAAAACAGTAATGGTAAAGCCTTAATGTGTACTCCTTTCCATTCCTGAAAATGTTTACGATGTTTTTTTTACGAAAGTCCAAGATTTTACATAATTTTTTTTTAAATAATGAAATAGTAAGTTGCAGACATAACACAAATTTGATATATAAAATCTAAAATATGACCGTGTAAAAGAGTCCTCGTAAATCAAAACTTGTATAGAATGCTTACTTTTTTTATATTGATAAAGTTAATAATTTTTTGATGGGGACCAATATAAAAAAAACGAAAAGGATTTTCCTTAAACGTAACTCTGTTTCACTCATACAATATATCTGACACTCGGCTACTTATCCTTTCAGTACCTTTACATTTTGTGAAAACTTTTTCAATTGAACAGATAAAACATTGCTCTCCAACAGTGTTTTCCCATGATTGTTTCCCAAGGGTAAATTATTTGTTAAGGTCTTGTAAAATACCAATGCATGAAAAAGTGCAGTTTTTACGATTTATAGGATGCAAAGTTCCATTAAGACTGCCAATCCGTGGGTAAGATCCTTAGGACTGTCAGTCCTTGGATTTTATCATATAGTTATAGATAGTTTATTAAGCCAAACAAGATATATTTTAAGAAAATGGCACACATCTCACAAAAAAGATTTATTTAATTAATATAATGTAGTATAAAATGAACATATAATACTTTTACTGAATTACATAATTTATTCTTTTACATAATGGTATAACAAAAAAGGAAGAAACCCCTGTATGACGTCACGAAAGATCAATTTTTCCTTCTTTAAGGAACAAAAAATGGACTGGAATGCAGTCCTTTCAGTTCTAAATAAGGAATGCCACAGTACTAATTATATGTAGCTCTTGTTTCTATGGTTCAAAAGCTTCTCAATCATTACTTGGATTGGAAAAGAAAAATCTTATGTACAGCCATACCTGGAGTGGTACATTAGTAAAATATTTTATGGAACAATTACACCGAGTGTTGTATTGAAAATTATACAGGGATCGAAGATGAAATTCGCACCCTCTTTCGCATTTACAAAAACCAAAATAAAGTCCATACTTTTTAATACTTTTATTTTAGATAAAATAAAGTCATTGTAGGCTAATGCGTTTTGAGTCTTACTGGATACATAAATGTTCCCATCCACGATCACAGTCACGATACGGCCTCTGATATGGAGCATGTATCCCTGGGCATGAATGCAAAAAGCTCTTTGATGTCAGCTATTAGACTTGCTTTAGTTTTATGGGGACGTCTGTTAGTGTCTGCCTCAGGGTATCGCCAGACAAAAGAATCCATACAATTAAGATCTGGACTACTCGGGGCCATAATTTTGACTGGTTTGTATCTTATAATTCTGGCATTTGAGATCATCGTTAACACATGTCCTAACTCTCTTGTCACTAACTTCAAGTTCCTTTCTAATTGAGACGAAGGTACTCTTTGTGGGATTGCTCAATGATGATGCACACCTTCTCGATGGACTCCCCGTCCCTGATCTTCCTGAAGCCCTTATGTGACCTCAAAATAGTCCTCCAGGGATTTTTCAAATCCTAGAGTTTCTTCGAGGTTTCCTTTATGTAATGTTATGTAACAGATATCACAGTTGCTGATTTGTCCTTGATTATTAATTAGACACCTAACTGCGTCACATATTGATACTGAATAGTTCACAAATAATAATAAACTTTATTTACCATTATACACCAGAAAATTGCTAGGAAGAAAATTTTGGTCTTAAAAAAATGACTTAGCATGTTCTTGGACTTGGTGTATTATAACATCGCAACGCAAATTATGTTGCTCTAGTTAAAAAAAATGGTCATTTACAATTGTCCTTTGTTGCAATCTCCTTGTCTTAGATATTAACTCTCTTGTGGTCTTTACTTTTTATGAACACTCATTGTCAAGATGCTCCGCTTTAAAAAAATTGTGTGTATTTGAAGTATGAGATAAATTGAATTACAAATAACTAATTAAAAAACTAATATATGTAAGTATGCCTCCATAAAATGTTCTTATTTCGTATTCACATTCCATAAGGCCTTAATCAAGTCTTACAAACTAAAATATTATTTATGATAACCGGGTAAATATAACCCATAAGTCATTTTTAGCAAAAATTTACCAATATAAAATGATATGTTATTTACATTTCTAATAATGAGGTCTATTTAGGAAAAGTAAAGAGATTTCAAATCTGAAAAATATCAATTATAGCTATTTTTCGTAATTGAAAACGGGTCATTTTGACGCGTAAGAAGACACAAGGGTTAGGGAATGAAAATTATTTATTTATTTTACCTGAATCCTTTATCGCTGAGAACTGTTGGAAATATGGCATATTGAGTTTGTCGCAGATCGAATCGCTGCGAGCTGGAATCGGAGCAATGGAAGTCCCTACGGGGTGCACACTACAGGGAGATACATAAATAATACGTATTACATTTAGTTATAATAATTTCTGAAATAAAAATAAGAAAAAATATATAGACATAATTAAAGAAGGTCTAGAACCATAAATAACAGAAAAGTTTTATTTTTAAGAGATATAAGTTTCTAAAGAAAATTACCTCTTTCGTTACGAATACTTACTAAAGTTTTATTTTTAAAGCCTTGAAAAAATAAAATAAAATAACTAGTTCAATAATAAATGTATCTATCTATAAATTTCAGGTTTTTACGAGATTTGTAGAAAACTTCATTGCCGAAGGGAATTTTGCAAACGGACACATTGCCGCGTTGTTAGGATTATCAGGATGATTTTCGTTTTAACATGCTTAAAAACACACCATTTCCATGACTAATACTCTTAATTATGATTAAAAACATTAATAAAGATTCATTCTTTGGTCGTATATATCAGAGTTATTTTTTAATGTAGATATTTTAACATTAAATATATTACATTCTTCAAATATTGAAGGAATGAAATTTTTATTTAAACAAATCTATACAACATATTCGTGGTGATATTGGTTTTATTTTCTTTGCCAAGGAGGTACTTTTCAATACCATTAGAGTAGCGTAGCTCGATGGAGAATGTACTCAGGAGAAATTATTCTCTTAACCGGTCATTCAAAGAGAAGAATATATACATCTTTTATATTTTCATGAAATATTATGCCATTGTGGGGGTTATCATGTTGATTTACAAGTTGTTGTTTTTTAACATGCCGAAAATGCTCTCAATTAACATACCCTTCAAAACACATTTTAGGAACATCATCTTTTTAATCCATTCATTATAGTTCTATGTTAAACCCTAACAACTTATTCTTAACAATGTCTGTAAGCGACTATAATATTTAAAAAAAAGTAAACTCAACTGGGAAATGAGAGTGTTGTAACCAAAACCATAGAACAACGCATAGGTTCAATTCTAGAACTATCTGTTGGTGGAAAATCACCCTCAGAGATCTCAAAAGTACTGGGATATAACTGTACTTTGGTGTACTGAGTGATCTAAAGAGGTACATCAAAAACTTCCACAAGGTTCCAATCAATAAAAGAGATCAAAATAACTGTTTGAGGTACCATTAAAAGTAGAAGAGAAAAGACGACCGGCCTTGCTTGTGAATATGAAAAGCAACCAAACCACCATGCACCACTTAGTGAAGCAAGTATTAAATCTTTGTGACTATAAGAGAACACATCGTTAGGGTTTGAAACCTCAGGATCGAGCAAATCGTGTGATCTAATTTTTTTTAAAGTGCTGCAATTTGGCCCGTGGAGCCTGATTGACCAATGTTGTAATTGAATATTAGATTGAAATATTAAGAAGTAACGACTAGTACAATTTTTTTTATACAAGTTGCAACATGTACACAACATATATAAGATAAAAATTTAGGGAGCCTTTTAAAACTACTTTTTGGTGTGGGAAGAGGGTCCTATTCTGAGGCTGTATATTTACAAGAGACAAAAAATTAAACATTTTCTTGATATGTGTTCATGATTATTTCATGTTGACACACCACATTTGTAAAATAATTTACATATTTTAAACATATTCAAATTTTACAGGTTGGATTTAAATGTCTCCTTAACTTTTTACTTAAGTCTTTCGATTATGTGTAGAATAAATTGGTGTGCTTATATTTTTTTATGTATACCATCATATATTTTACTTCTATCTCCTTCAAATAAAACATTTTATTACATCCAACGTAATTTGAGAATTACACACATTCAAACACACACTTTGTAATCTTGCTTGGGAAAGTGAGGACTGTGAATTGTAACATCTTACTTTTTGTAAAAGTTCTTTCCATTTCCATTTCTTTTGAATGGTTTTATATTAGGAATATATGAGGATTTTGTATGTATGTAAGCTTATGGATTTTAGAAATAAAGAAGAGCAAGGAAAAAATCTAATATTTGGAGCATAAATTTGAATTATTGAATCCAGGTTCTTTTGTCTAACGACGAACATTTAGCGCAGGTACAGTTAGTTATTTGGTATTATGGCGGCTAGGCAGAAGTGTTATTGGGCCAGGCAAAAAAAAATGCCATCGATCAACAAAGAAGTGTCCTTGTTGCCGTCTGCAACGTACGGGACAATGCCGAGATTGCAATCTTCTTAAAAATGGACTGGTCTTTTGTTTGGAGAATCAGGAAAAAAAGAGGAAGAATATGTAGGTGATTATGAATCAAGAGTGATTGGTGCTGAACACAATATGAGCTCAAACGGATAGAAGGATTTCATTGCCAAATTGCAAAAAATGATGGATGATGATCCATCTATCTTGGTCCTGTAAGATTATGGCAAGCCCTGGATCAAGGAAGTTACTACTAACAGGCCATTCGTCGTGGTACAAGAATTAGCTTAATGTCACACTGTAAAGAAACCTGGTTGACCTGTTTTATTTTTGACTTTGTTAGAACCAGTATTTGGCAAACAAGCCAACCAAACCTCAACACACTTGTGGGGTGCAATTGAGTTATATACCTAAAGATCCAAGTACACAAAATCGAAGCTGATGGCCAGAGTCCAAGAGGAATTCCGGAATCTACCAACAAAAAAAAAAACTGTCATAATTATCCTTACCCGTTTTTGAGGCCATTATTGATGCCATAGAGGATAATATTAATATTTTTTTATTTTAATTCAGCATTCATTTGTCATTGGTTTTTATTAAAGTCGGATTATTAGTTTAGGAGGAAATCATTTTTTTTTTTAAATTGTGTTCGTTGTTAAATTGAGGAAGCACCTCTGTACTTAGTGTTGCAGAAAATACGCGTAGAATAATAAATAAATAAAAAAACGAAATGAAACACGGTGATCCTGAGAATTTGAAGAATATTTTGGGAGAATGGCAGCTTAGCTTGTATGACGTCCCACTAAACTAGCTCCTAGAAGCTAACAGATGATCATAATAACCAGTGATGCAAAAAAAAAAAGAGATCTGTGGACATGGACTGGAATTACCTCAAATTTAATCATCAATTCTACTCTGAGCCTAATAAGAACATAAATTAATAATTCCTCTACAAATCATCATTGTTAGTCTACATCGATCATGAGCAAACTGCATGTATGATGACTTTAACCTTAAAAGTTATCTCCTGATGTATTAAAAAAAATGAAAACAGCTTTGGGAAATAATAAAAAATATTGCACAATTTGCCTTTGAAAAATATATTTGACTTAAAAGTCACCTGCAATTATTGGTAATTACAAGATAATACTCCTAATTTGAACCATAAACGTACCGGAGCTATGACATTATGGACGTCACAGCTTATTTTAAGACAGACGACCATTCAAGCTCAACAATATATGTAATGTGTCATTAAAACTTGATTTTTAATGACCTGGTCAATGTGTTCAAATTATTTATACGTTTATTATTTGAACACAACATTTCCTCTGTATATCCAGTGTTTAAAGTATGACATTACTTTAGATATATATAGGATACCCTGCACTAGGCCAACTGGTATTTTTCCTAGCCACAGGCTAGGTTGTCTGTCGAGCCCTATTTATAACTTACCAGAAAAATGAGCTCTTCCCTATTTTTATTTATTTATAAATGTTCTGACACATAAATTCTTCATTATCCTATCAAAGAAAATTCAACTTTTTATTGAATGTGTTTTATTGACGGAAAAAAGATAATAAAATAAAAATAACGATGATAGTTTACATAATTTCACAAAATATTTTAATAATTCCTTATATTGAGCTTTTTTATGGCTCTTAATATCATCTTCTTCATTTTTTATCTTTAACGAACGAATTCACATTTGATAAGAAATGCAATCATGAGATAAATGGGGAAATGCTTATTTTAGTATCTTAAATGTGCTTTAATATATACACTATATAGGGGTGTAGCAAAGGATTAATTATAATAGGCCTTTGAAATCCATGCTAAATTATTTTTCTAAGCCTAGTGATATTTTAAATACATACTTTTCAAATACGAATGTTTGTAATATGATGATATCATAAAATACCTGTTTTTGATATGTTTAACGCTTCATTTTGTGAAAATTTCTTTTAAAACTACGTTTGTGGGTTGGTTAAAAACCAAAAATATAACATGTTGAGTTAAATGATAAATAATTATATGATTAAAATAATTCCGTCAAATAATTTTGTATCCTTTTATTCAACTATTCTATTCATTTTGCACTTGTAAATATCATTTAAAATGTTATAAATAGAAAATGTAGAAAAAATAAAAAGATGGATTTAGTTATGTGTATCTCACGTTGTATAAGTGAAATCTATTTATGCTCCATAGGTTTAAAAATTTAATACGTTTAAGAAATCATAAGTACAACTTATCAATTAGAATAAGCGACATAATTGGTGCAAAAGATTCAAACCAAAAAATCGGTCCACGATTTGAGTACGATTAAATTTCGGTCTAAAAAAGCAGTCTGGACAAAAATATTTATCAAAGTCGGCCTTAAAAAAATTACAAAGTTGCTTTTATATAGTGGTACACATTATTTAAATTTTGATAAATCGAAAATCTATTTTTCGATTGTCTTCAAACTCGGTGAAAGACGGGTTTTGTGACTCTAGATTCCTTATTTAAAGTTTTGACTCAATTAAAAAAAAAAGAGAAAAAGGAAAACGGAAAAACAAAGGAGCAAAATTTTGAATTGTATATCACGCAACATATCCTCCATGGCCCTATACAAGGAGCTCGGGTGCAGCCGTATCACTGTTTATCATGCCAGAGACGTATTCCCAGCCCCCATGGTATTAGGCATATTTTTGAGGAGAGGAAGAATCGCCTCGACAGAGGCTGCCATTGAACTTTTAAAATTAATTGATTTGAGAGGGGCTGAATCAAGGATTCAAGAAAAGAAAAAAAAATAGATAAGAAAGTGCTAACTTGGGTCAAAGAAAAGTTTGAGAACAACTTTTTATCAATCAAATGGAGCTCCGTGTCATTGCACCACTAGGAGACAATCATTCCTGAGAGAAAACTACTGGAATTTTGGGACCTCCCCATGTGGCCTCTCTCCTCTCCAAAAGCGATTCCCTACTCTTCTCAGGAGTTTCCAGTTTCTAGAAGTCTCTGCATCAAGAAGGAGTGGACAATGCTCGCGTCTGACTACATAGTCAAGGCCTGCAAGGGATGAAGGCCTCGTATTGAGACAATTATTACTGCTGAGGGTTCAAATAATGAATAAAAGGTGTACTGAGGACTATTTTTAAATGGTTTTGTAAAATAAATATCCTCACGAAACCTCTTGGGTAACTCTTAACTCTTGAAAATTATGAAAATAATACATTGTGTACTGTACTACTAGATAAGATCACCCCAGTACCTACAATTAAACTTTAAAAAAATATCATTCTGCAGAGAAAAATATCAAGTTTTTTTGGGTATAATTTCTTGTTAAGCACAAATTAGACCAGCTGAAAAGCTTGTTGGCTGAAACATGAATAGCACTATAACAGTCAGCGTAAGGAAATCGTAGTGGGCAAATTAGAGCTTCATAAACTCAATAGAACTTGAAATAGATGTTGGTTTATTCAATATAAATTGATTCAAAATTTATCAGCATTCATAAACTATATTATTGGGTGACCAGTAATCTTGCCTCAGGATATTTTGTCGTATGTTATTACGCCTTGCAGCCAGTTTGCCTCAAGGGTATTTAGCCTTAATATATCAATAAATGGAGTTTATATGCCATTATTGTTTATTTTTGCTTGTAGTTACTATAAAATGCTTTAAGTATTATGAAAGTACACATTTTATTATTTGTTTTATTAAGATTTTAATGAGAGATTCTGTGAGGACATTATTATTACTAGATCATCTGAAAATATTACTCTAATAATTGCCCCAATACGAGGCCTAAGTCCCTTGAAGACCTTGACATTTAGTTAGGCTCAAGCTTGGTCCACTCCTTCTTGGACACCCTCCCCTTCAGAAACTCCTAGATAGAGTAGTCCAAAAGGGTAGCGTCTGAAGAGAAAGGCGACCAGATGTTTAAGTCCCAAATGTCAGGAAAATTGTATCTTAGGAAGGCCTGGGTTTAAGCGATGACACGGAGCTCCGTCTTGAGTGACAACAAAGTCATCCGCAAACTTTTCCCTCGCCCAAGGTGTTACTTTCTTATCCAGAAGTTCGATCCAAGAAGATCTTATCCGGAACTGTTCCTTCCTTTCTACAAAAATAGGAGGCAGACTTCGCCTGTGCTAAACTTTGCCTGCATTTTTGTTAGTCTTGAGAAAATTGAGAATATTATTTTCTCTTTCTAACCGTCTAAGCTTGCTCTGTTCAGGGAATAGATGTCTTGTTGTCCTTCTCTATGAAGTCTACCACTAGATAAGATCTATCCTGTATTAAAGTATGAATGCAATATATAATTTTACATTTCAATAAATTCAACATTGCACATTTGACTTTAATATACAGAAAAAATGACAAAGGTTTCTGCTCTACCAAGTGTCATATATGTTTTGCCTATGAGAATGTTTCTGCATGGGTTCAAAGATGTACTGTTCCTTTCTGTACAATGTAATTAGCAATGTAAGTAATGTTTATGTATCTTTTACCTCCTTTATTAAGATATACAGTCAAGTATATAAATATTTGTCTAAGACTGTTATTGGTAGAAAAAGAAAAAAAGGTGTAGACACCAGAAAAACAACAGAAGGAGGAATAAACAAAAGGTAGGAAATAAATTATAATGCAAGACGCATTCCTTCAAAGGATTTACAGAAAGAAGAAAAAAAGAACAAATAAAGATAAGAGTCTGTGTGAACAAATACGAAAATGAAGAAAAACCAAGACCCACCTTGTTTTTTAAAACTTTTATTATTCTTTCTTTCTCCCACTCCTGCCAAGAAGAAAAAAAGTTTTTCGGGAGTTTCATAATCCCTTAATAATGAGATTTTTGTGAATGTCAAAAAAAAAAAAAAAAAAGAGAGCTTTTTGTTAGTGTTGGTTTTTTGGTCCGAAAATAATATACCAATCTTCTCCCCCCCAAGAGTGTTATAGTTGTTTTTAGTGGATCAAACTCATTCTGTATTTTTTTTAAATTGGTGGATCACAAAAAGATAAAGGAAAAAATAAATGGCTTCAATCAATTGGTGGCAAGAAATAGTGTTGAGTCGATCCGTATTAAGGCCTGGGGACGACTACATTCCTGTCCAGTTCAGTCTCTGTCCGGTCCATTACAGTCCTAAAAAGGATGAAGGTATTAAATCAACCTTATCTCTCTTTTTTTAATCAGTTCTTGTACTCGCATTCCAGAGGACACGTGGCTTAAGGATTCTTTCCCAAGAAATGGGCTTAAGATGGACTTGACTAAATAAATAAGAACTGATACAAGACTAGGAAGGACTAATTCGTGTTTACTCATTCAAAAATCAGAGCATTTATAAAACTTTTATGATTTTAGTGAACCTAACTAAATTGGTCCTTTCAAAAAGATGGACCTGAACCTGTATCAAAGAAAAATAAAATGCCTCATTATTGTGCAAATCCATATTTACGACTGAAAACTGCAATTTGATTTTTTGGGAAAAAAATTATAAACTTCAATTTTGTAGAAAACAATTTCTAAAATTAAGTTTCAAATATAAGTTTTTCGTAGAAAAAATTCAAAAATCTATAGCTATTCAATTTGAAAAATTTAATTATATTTTACATTTTCTGGTGAGAATACCAAAATTCATTAATTTTTTGGGAAGGGGGGTTATAGCTCATCCATCCCCCTCCTACTATCAGACCGAAGGACCGACGGTCTTAACCCTTCTAGGAGGAACTGAGATTTTCTATACATCAAATTCTGTAAAACTTTCTGTAATTCCTGAGTAAAAACTTGAGAAGTAATGAAGAATTGTTAAAAATAATAAATATACATTTTGATCATAAATGAAAGTCAAATATTTTAACTATGACCATAACAAATTATAAATATATTGATGAGACACTCAACTAACACTGTTAATATTAACTTTTAAGCATAGGATATATTTTGTAGCATTCCGTTCAGCTCAAACAAGTTTATATTTTATAGCACTTTTATTGATTTAACGAGTACAAAATTGATTAAATATATACAATAGATTCTTGACTATTTGACAACTGTTTATAACGTAATACAATTTGTTTTATTTTTAAGACTTTACTCAAGTTACTTACTGGGATATAAAAACGGAGAGCTAAAGACAGATCCCAAGACTGGGCTGGAGCAAACAAGTTAGGACAATACAATACTAGCAAGAACTAATTCGTATTTGGGCAATCAAATTCAAAACATGAATAAGACTCTAATGGTTTTAGAGGATCTAACTAAATCAGGTCCTTTTCAAAAGTTCAATTTTAGCTGGTCTCTAAGAAAAATTCGGTCTTAATCAATCGCCTATAACACGTTGGTGTAACCGATTATATAGATGCATTATTTATGATAGATTAAGGTGTGTTTAAAGAATTAGTTAGCATGTCCAACATTAACTTCAGATATATCCCGTATCCTGGATTAAAATCCATGATTAAAAAGAAGCAATATCAAAATCTAATTTACATCGACATGTGTAGATTTTTAAATCAAAACGTTTGATGGTTTTTTCTTGTTCAGACGGGGAACAAAATGAGAAAGAAAAAATATCCAGGGTTATCTTTTGTCAATACGATACAGTCTAATATTAATATATTGAGACAAAAAATACGCAAATACATTATTGACAACAAGTACTGAATAATAATTACTTAGGTTGTAAAAATTGGGCCAGAATGTGCTGAATACAAACTGATTATGAGCCATTTTTTCTTTGTTTCTTCTCGTATGAAAGGTTGTGAGACACAAAAAAACTATCAACTTGGGATTAGTCCAACAAAAAACCTATGTTGATCAGTCTATTTCAAAAGTTGGTCTGGTTATTATTATGAAGCTAACTCCTAGCGTTAGATTGTCGGTCTGAAAATCCTGGATGAATCTGAGACTGTGAGGATTTTTAGTGAAAATAAATCATTAGGTATTTTCAATTGGTCTGGATTAGTTTCAAATCAAAGATCTGTGTGGATAACTTCGTCTCTGACCAATTTTTCTGCTTCTTTTCTCTTTATTATTGTTCGGATTGTTTGAATTAACTCTTTTTAAGCTGAACATTTTCAAACAATTATAGAATATTCTGTCAGAATATCCTAACTATCAACTGGTTTTGAGTTCAATTTTTGACTTTTTCTTTTCATATGAAAAGCTACGAAATACAGCAAAAATAACGGAATACAATCGGTCTTATTGAAAATTTGGTCTCGACCAATTCCATGGCTGAATTATTGATGAAGTCAGTTGGGTTTTTAAATTGTAAAGATGGAAAAACATTAATGTCATATAACTAAAGATAAATGTTTTGATATTTTTGTGTTGAATTTTGTTGTCAGGTATCAACATTATTTTCACCTAATCAGTGTTGGTTGGTTGCAAACATTAGTTCTTAATGATTTCGTAGTGAAGAAGTATTTGGACATAATTGGACACCACCAACAGATTTTGAGCCTTTTTTTCTCTGATTATTTTCTTACGAAAGGTTGTTTGATACAATAAAGTTAAGGAGATTGGATTGGTCTTACAAAAAGTCCGTCCAGATCAGTATTATTGAAAATTTATTATACACAGATTCTATAGATGACATATTGAGGACACAAGTTGTTCTTTCAAATTACGATCAAGGACCAACATTAAAGTCATATGGAATTAAATGTGTTGCATTTGTCATATTTTCTCAACTAATAAATCAGTGCAAGACGGGGAGACACATCTGTCCATAGATTGGAACCGAAAAATTCGGTCAACGATTTAAAAATGATTAAATTCCGTTCTACTGTCTGAGATTGCAGCCTGGATCAAAATGCCGGATCTAAAAGATTTAGAAAAAATCACATAAGACCGAACGGAAACTAAATCAGTTCCAAATTGAGTCTCAACACTTATACCTATTTGTATTCGAGTAGCTATAAGGCAACAAAACAACACTAATCCTACAATTACTCGCGAGAAATGAATACGTATCTTTTTTTCTGTATATAAAGTCTATGTAATCCTTCTTGTATATTTTAGTTAGTATTTTGCAATGTTCAGAGTATATACATACACAATATAATACATATTGCTTTTATATATATATATGTGCATGGGTACCAACATAGTATGTATGTCGTTAATGAAAACCTTTGTCATAATCAAGGATAAAAATAATAACATCCACAGGGAAAGAAACTAAAAATGAACACAATAATGCTGACATTTTGCAAAATGTGCAGGATAAAATCAGTTTAGCTGTCATGACATTTCATTAATTTAGCTGTGAGCGGACATGAGATGATGGAAATGAACACAAACTCCAAAGTCGATCCTCAAGTCTACTCCTAGTCCAACTACGACTAATACCTATAACTTCTCAGTACTAATATCTGTCATTCACTTTATAGCTTATGCGTATTTGTTCTCTCCTCAAAAATAAAAGAATATATGTTGGAAAATATATACAAAGAATACAAGCGTTTTTGTGGTTGCAATCTAAAAAAGTGCTGTTTTTGTTAAAACTCACATCCTTTTTCGTTTGTTTGGTGGGAGAGAATATATTATAAATATGAAGTTATCACTAGGATATCAACGACAAAGAGTAGTAACACGGTGGATTTGTGGCTGAGTAATATCTGAAAGTTCTTGTTGGACATGTAGTTAAATTGAGGATCGACATAACTGTATTTCTTTCCCATATCATTGTTAGATATGTAGTGGGGCTTGTGCTTTCATCTAATGGGAGTGAGTAGCTACGAGATGAAGCATCATGGCACTAAAGATACCTTTTTCCTTAAACATTCTTCAAATTGTAGGGATTACCACGTTCCATTTAGATTTCTTTTATTTTAACATGCCTGTAGAGCATATTTTATACATCACCGCGTATATAGGTCGCAGAAGAAAAAAAAACAATTCAAAAAGATCTGCAACAAAAAATCAAATACTGCATTGAGCTTTAAATATTATTTGTTTAAGTAAATTGGAAATTGCTACAAGTTATTCATTTGCTTCAATACGTTTTAATTAGACAAAAATATATATGGAGTAGGATTGTATGTCCATTTATATTTGTACATAGGTAAAATATCCAATTAGATTACAACAGGTAGAGAGTCAATGCTTTTTACAGAGGTGTAAACATACCCAATAGCGTCATATAAAAAAGAGAAGGAAAATTGCAAAACTATTTAAGGTGTTTTTTTACGTCCAAGCGTTTCATATTATTTAAATCTAAGATAAATATTAGACGTCTGTTACTTCCTATTGAATTCATGTACTATCCTGGAGTATTAAATCAAATGGATATTTTAGCCAGGGAACACTGGAAGGAACATGGATTAAAAAACTATGAACCTGGAAGATGGAATAAACTTGATGACTTCTGATGCTGAGGTCCATGTATCCGTTCTTATGTTTGGAATTTCAGCGATAAGGACACATATCTCGCGGATGCGGCCTTAATTATACCCCTCACTTCTTCTTCAGCAATCGGTTATTATGACGTCAGCCTGCTCGCAATAAGAGGTTTTGCAGAGTTTTTTATTTGTTTTGGATGAAGCTCCTTCCTTTCCATAAAAGTCCAAACAGCAAAATACCTTTCTGAAACTTTTTATCTCCCCCCATCAAACCTTTTACATTTAATTTCATAAATTTCTTCAGAATGGTTAAAGACGGAGAATCTACAAACCCATGGACTGTGTCATTGAATATGTATAGTAACGGTTAGGATTTGTTACGTCGTTTTATGTATTATAAGTACTATTTACCTCAGAGTAGAAAGGGAATCATTCGTAATTCGTTACGCTATGGGATTTCCTTCATTTCAGAGCTGATTGCAGCTAATCAAATAAAATATGATGAGAGCGAAGCTGTTCTCTCTCAAACATTCTTCAAATTGCAGTGATGAAAATAATGCCACTTCTTACATTTTTTGTTATTTTTTCGTTAATATTTATCTTAGAGACTCGGTCAATAAAGTGTTCTAAAAGTAAACCATCAGCTGTTATTTTTTGTAATGACAACTTCTGCATAAAATTAAATCAAACCTCTCAAAACGCAATTAAAGTCATGGCCCAAAACTTTTTGACGCTCCTGTAATTTCCCATTTAAACAAATGTATGGATTGAAATAAATCTATCATCTATTTATATTATGTAGTAAAACTACTTTGTTTATTTTTCAGGAGAAAGTTTTTATTTTTTTTGTCTTGGGCCGAGTCTCAACACTAGCATGTTCTATATAGATAATATTCTTCTTTTCCCGTCCCTCCCAACTCAGGAAACGCAAAATTGTTTAGTTATATCATTTGATAACTGCTCCCAAACATTATTCAAATTGTCAGTCTTACCACGTTTATTTTCGGTTTCTTTTTTTTAACAAACCAAAATATTATATATTTTGAATCTCTATCATTCAAGATACCTTAATTTGCCTTCAAAATCATTAAAATAATCATATTAAATTTATTTTCCACAAATAATAGTGAATATACTCTGTGTTTGCATTGAAATTCTCCTTTTTAAAGACTGAAACAAACTATTTAACAATGTTATACATTCCTTTATCAACTGTCAGGCTTTTCAAATTATGATAGATTTCTTCCAATCAATTTGATGGAAAAAGTAAGTTTTCCAATTATGGTTTATTTTTGAATATTTATTAGAAAAGTAAATTCCCAAAAAAGCAAGAAAATAATGGATATAGCCAATTTAAATTGCTAGGGTCGTATCATGGACAAACTGACACAGTTCAAACCTATAAAAGTTAGGGAATTTATTAGACTTTCATTGTACGACTCCTCGTTGATTACATTATTCACTCTCAGCTAAATAATTGATGGTTTTCGATAGCATAATGTGCAATTTTAAAAAGATCAAATTTTTTAGATTGGAAATGGGTTTTTTTTTCGGTTTTCTTGTTTTGTTTTTGTTTTTTTAGTGGGTAACTGAGGATTTTTAATTTTTTTATAAAATTGTTGTAAGTATTTTTTGTCATCGTTTTTATATGTTTGATTGAGTGAACTGAAATTTTTTGCTGTCGTTTTTTTTTCAAGAAAGTAATTATAAACTAAAAAAAACAAAAAACAAGTGTTCCCTAAGAATCTAAACACTTTGAGTTTTAAACTTCAACAAGAAATAATTTATTAATTAATAATACAATTTCAACAAAATTAATACTATAAGTAGATTTGTTTCTGAGAACTCCTAATAATTAATGTAGCCGCCCTTAGCGGCAATGATGGCTCTCAGGTGCCTGGCACCCGTTACGGATGTAGTCCTCTCTCATTGTATCTCAGTGCTGGCTGATAGGGGTTTGAAGGGTTTGGTGTTTGGTTGACAGACACTGCTCCTTGACATGCACCCAAAAGACGTAGTCGAAGTGGTTGGCATCAGGCATCATAGTGGAGGGCAAAATTGTCAAAAAAGAGTTCAAAAGATGGTATTGTTTTACTTCGCCTCATCGTTTCATAAAATTTCGCAAGGTGGATGGGATTGTCGATGCTCCGCTACGTCACAAAAATAATTCCTTAATTTTTATAGAGACCTAAGTGTCTATATGTTAGATACTATTGGATTTTGAAGTTTAGATGATATCAAATATGATCCCTCCTCTTGTGATTGTTAATTATACAATATATAATTAGTAACATTGTTCAAAAGAACAGAAAAGGAAGTGGTTTCCATGCGTCAATTGTAATTAAGGATCCGTAAATCTATCATGATATGATTATAAATTCTATTTTTTTGTTGCACTCATTTAATTTAATTTTGCAGTCTTTTATGATGAAAAATATGTATAATTTATTTTAATCCCTTTTTTATGAAAATTACTTTTGTAATTAATAATTAAGATTTTGCCTCCAGATTTATTTAATGACTTACTTAATATATTGCATGATTTTTTATCCTATATTTTGTTATATTGTCATTCTTTTTACGGTCTAATAACATTAGCTTATTTGCATAGCATAATACAAAATATGACAGAAATTTTGCTTAATTTGTACAATTACCGAGTAATGTTGTTCAAGAAAATCAAACGTAATAGTACCAAGATATTCGCAAGAGTTATGAGAAAAGCCATGAAACTTATTTGGGCTGTATAAAAAGTCTTGGAGTGTTATTAAAATGAAAATTTAAGAGGTTGAATGGGCATTTTTTTAAACATCGAGTGCGTACTTTGATAGCTTTAGAAGTGAAATCAGTTCTTTAGGTCAGATTAAATATCCTTACATGAAAAATGGAAGCTAAAGGAAAGAAAATTGATGTTCTAATGCGCGTCGGCCACACCAACATCATGTAGGGTTCTTGAGGGTCAAGAAAAGAATTGAAACTGGAGATAATATTGAAGACAAACCTCCAAGTGGTTGACCAACCAAACGTACTCCAAAACTTGCCTGAAGGGCCCTTGAAGACAATCAAAGATTCAAAATGATTGAGCTGTGAAAGAAAAAAAAATCATGAGTAAGTCCAGAGTGTGCGAAAAAGGTAAATTTGCTAGTGGAAAGTCCTTAAGTCTTCAAATACAACCTTTTTTCATGATATACAAGACAAACACTCACCTACAGGACAGTAAACGCATCCTGAATGATCTGAAACATCATGGAAACAGGTTCATTCTCTTCAATGATCTAAAAATCTTCACTTTTGATCCTGTTAATAACAGGCAAAATGATGTTGGTATAACCGGTGCAGACTAGCACATCAACCTTCTTTCTTTTTCCTTCCATTTTCCATTTAAGAGTAATAAATCTTAACTTTAAAACTGATTTCCTTTCTAAAACTATTATAGTACAATGTTTTGAAGCCGATTTTTACCAAAAAAAAAGTGCTATAAAACCTCTTAAACTTCCATTTTAATAACAGTACATTACTTTCGAACAACTGGTAGGAGACGATGACCACAGTCAAAGAGACTATCGAAGAGAAAAGGGGAAAGGCGATTTTCAAATGCCCAGCCAGGGATTTTGATTTAAGGAGGATTATCATGAACCAAATCTTCAAATCCTGGGCATAGTATGTTCGGAAGGAATCTGAAAGATACTTTAAAGGACTTTGATTGTTAAAGAAAGCTTGAATGATCTAACATCGCACTAGACAAACTGAATACAAAGTCAAATATCTTATACAATTGATATTGCTTTTGTTTGACGTTTGAAAGGAGTGTTTGACGGAGTCAAATTTACCACCAGGTATGCCCTTCTTAAAGATTGAGCCAAACAATATGACACCTCAATTAAAAATAGCTGTTGGAAATCAGTGTCCAAGCTGAAAGCCATGATTGTAAATTATGATTGTTTTTGTAAATAATTTCTACATAATTAAATATAATTTTTATACTTAATTTAATGTTTAAAAAAAGTATTTTATTCATTAATGATATTTTTTTGACAAAACAATTTTGAAGTAAAATATATGAAATTATAACATCATATTAATAACAACACAAATTTACCAGAAAGTTTTTGTAGTTCAAAAGCAACTTGCAGTTTGAAACATTTTCGTTGTTTATTGTATTTTGTTGTTGTTGTTTTTGTATGTTTAATATTTTGAACAAAAACATTCAAGTGTTAAAACGATATCATATATAGAATAAAAAAATTAAAACATTATTAATTCTATTTTTATCCAATTAATTATGAAGTCCTCAATTATTGAATTTTCACAACAAAAACGTTTTCTTCTTCTTTTTAATTATTGTTGTACATACATATTTATGCTAATCAGGAGCATATTTGGCATATTAAAGAAGAAAGCAATCTAATTCAATATGGAAGCTCTCACAAATTGAAGAATGTTTTGGAAAAGAAAAGCTTAGCTGTCATGACGTTTCAGCTACAAGCATCTCTGACTAAGAGAGAAATAAAGAAGGGCCTCTAAACGTCACTCAATTCATTTAACTTATTTATTTTCCATGTAACGCCTTGAACAGCTTGTCAGATAGCAACTAAAAAAACCACTCCCTCTTCCATTATTATACTTTTTGCATCTATACTATTTCTTGAAGCTTTTTATTCAATAAGTTTGGATATTTGTTTCTTTCTTTTTTACATCCCATATCCCTAAAGTAATGCATTAATTACTTTAGTTCCCTTTGGTGAAGAATTAACAAGTTTGTAATTGACGAACAACTTTAATACATAAATAATATATATATGTATATATAATTTTATGATATTAGTTATCATCGGATTTATTTTCTTATTCCTTCTGTCGTTTTTTAGTTTGTACGTGACCTCCATTTTTCATTATCTTGAAGACGAAGGGAAGGGTCATATTGTATATATGTAGTAAATACATTTTCTTGAGTGTTCGAAGAAGAAAATCACTCAGGTCCCTGACAATAATATTAATCATATTTACCTTTATATATATTCTTTATTATTATTGAAAATATCATACAACGATAATGGATGCTACTATCTACACGTCTTTATATGTACATCCATACAAGTAAATCAATATATATATATATATTTTTTTTTGTAAATGACCGTCTTGGCTCCTGCTCATAAAATATAAACAATACAGGGTGATCAAGCTATCTGTGCCGTGAAAAGGTTTCTTTGCTAATCCCAATTTTATCTACAACCAGTTAGGAATAATTCAGATTATGAAAGGTTGATGGATTCTAATTTATTTTATTCAATAAAATCACATCCAGCCTAAATCATAGTTTGTATACTTAGCCTAAAGTGCGATCAGGTTTTGTCAATTGATCTGTTAGAAAATCTTGGAAGTTCCACTTAGATGTTGAAGGCGTTCGGTTGGTTTGTCGTTCGGTCGCATCTCTACACACAAAAAAATCAATCCTTAGGCCAAAAGTAGGGAGACATGAAGCTGTCAAAATTGACGCTTTTTTTCGTGGTGTTGCAGGGTGCCGAGTCCTGCTGCTCCATGGAAGACCTCCCATTGGTAACCATATTGATTCAGGGTTTTAGCTTGTTCTTTAATACGTCCAAGTAGGCATTAGTGTTATCCAAGGATGTTCCTTTTCTAAATATTTGGGACAACGAATTTTGTCGATTGATTACATTTTATTTTTTTGTATGAGATGAAATTTTAACAATACGTAAGAGGATATCCATCTTTTTAGAATCATTTACTCTAGGAAAAGATGTGAGGGCGCAAATGGAAGAAGCTATATTAGGGTGACCTTTAAAAATCAATATTTTACTTTCCGTCATTGATTAGTCCTTTGTTAGTGAACTGGGATATTTTACTCCCTGATTTAAAAAAAAAATACTTTTAATTCCTTTTGAATCTACATTTTATTGCCAATATTTTTCTGTATGCTCCTGAAAATTTCAATCAGATTATTTGGAATGATATATTTACCTTGATAATGCCTAGATTATGGTTTATTCGGATATTAAGCAATTTTTATTTGAGGCTTAGAGAAGTTAATTAACTGTTTTGCATAAAGGTCCTTCCTTTGTTCTTCTTTTTAACTCCTTGGATTCCTTATTTTTTTCAATGTGAGGGAAAGTAAAATTGTAGCTATAAAATACTTTTGAATAGGTTACGTTTTTTACATGATACACAATCGTCAAAGGCTCAAAATGACACCAATTTCTCTAAACAACATTTGATTTGGTCATGAAGGAATTATAAAATGTGATGATTATAATTAAAACATTAATTCATAAGTCATGACAGCTAAAGTACTCTCTTCCTAAACCATTCTTCAAATAGTCTAGGTTACTATTTTCATTTTTTCTTTATTAACATGCGACCGATAATATTTTTCCCTATCTCTATTTATAATCAATTTCTGCGCCCATCAAGTTTAACAATGAGTAAACATTTGGGGATTTTATGTATAACACAAAAATACTGCAAGTTAGCTGTCTATTCCCTGGTTTCACTTGTACTTATTCTCCATTGCGAAAAGGGTAAAAATACCCTTTTGTTGTTGATCCTTGGTCGTGTATAAATAAAGCCATCTTATTATTTTTAGGATTTTTTGGCTATCTCATACAAATAAATAGGTACGCTATTAACAAAATATTACTTAGTAATATTATAAAACAGTATCATCTAAAATACTAGGTAAGGTTCAGTGATTATTTTTCGACATTCTTGTTCAGCCATCTTTTGTGCATAAACCAACCATCATAAGCATTTTGTCATCTCGTCATTATGAGTTAAAAAAAAGCCGTAAGGCATCTCAGATCTCCTAGATGCCATCAAGAGGGTCAGAAAAGGCGAATTGGTATTCACCTCATACAAAAGGACCCCATACCACTTTCTAACAGAGGCTGGGAAGGCCAGGAGGCTTAAAAGTCCTCGCTTTACTACCAAACTCCGTTTACAATTCATATTAAAAAATACAGGATAAATAGTAGCTGGTGTAAATGACTTATTTGCCTCATTACCAGATGATTTCGAGCCTTTTTTCTGTTATATTCTATTTTTCTATTATACATACATTTACACAACATTACGTGAACATCTCAAGGTTTTTTTTTTAATGTGAAAAAGTATTGTGAAGTTTTTAAAATGAACCAATTTTAAAAGAAAACACTTTATTAAAGAGGAAAAATAATCATTTAATTGATTCAATTAATACTCAAGTCATCATGATGACACAAAAAAGAAAGTAGATAATCACTCATTACTTACCTTGTAACTAGGGCACCTATTCCCTACTTGAACAGGAGTGGTAGGAGTAGTAGATTGGACTTTAAATGCCCTTGTCTTCGCCCCTGTAGATGAAGATATTGGTTCTCTAGTTGATTCTGTGCGGCTCCCTTTTTTAACCTCTGAAGAATCATCTTCATCTAGATTCGCATAAATATTACCCATACAGCAAGTCAAGAAACGTCCATTTTCTGAAAAGGTAGCTCCAGGTTTGTACATAACACCGGATCGAAAGCAACATCCTGTCATGGCTTCCGAATGTACAAAAACAGGGGACTTTGTGACGATTTCCACGCTATAGGGATCGCTCTCAATCTGCAAAATTCAATAACTCGAGTCATTACTGTGTATATTTGGGTATTTGTTGAATACCATTTGCTCACAAACTAATATTTGGCATCGATTCGGATCAACGGAGACAAGGGATTCGGGTTTGTGCATAAAGCCTTTCGAGATACAACAAGAGAGACGAAGATTGATGTTTCCTGTTTTATCCACACTCAATTTGAAGCAATTTTCTTTGTCCGTAGCGTTCACAACTCTTTCCCTTTCATAGTTGGCCAACTGTATTTGATGGCTTGCATTCAGATAATTCCTTCTGTATTGGATTTCCCATCTATCGGAAGAGTCAATGGCCTGTTGAAAAAAATATATTTATTAAATAAAGTAATTTTAATTTGTCCATAACCAAAAATATTACTCGGTTATTTAAAATTATTAATTTAACCCTAAATGTTCTTCGGAAATTTGGTCAAGTACGAGTATACTGTTTATATTTCAAACTTATATTATTATGTAAATAGACCGACGAAAGAAAACTGAGCTACAGTAATTCATAATATTGATTAGAAGTTGACAAATTAGAGAAAAATATGAGTAGTTTATTGTATATATATCACTTGTTTATAAAGATTGACATAATTTGAAAATAGTTTGATCATTCTTTTTTGAGACTTGGAAATGTCGTCCTTTCGCCCTTGTTGCTTCTGTCATCACAATTTTTTTAAATAAATATTACTTGATTTTTTGGGAGGTGGAGGAGGGATTTAGAAATATCTGGGAGGCTTAACAGCAGCAACAAGAACAAAAGAACGACATTTTCAAATCTCAAAAAAGAATGAAGAATCTATTTTAATAATCATATTTAATAGTATATTTTTGACTTCATTTTTGAATCCTTCATGCATCAAAATGGCTAAGTACCATTCCAAGGGGTAAGCTCTTTTGGATAAAAAAATATACAAAAAAAAAAGTAGGGTCCGGTGTTACGATATAAGCGACGTTGAAAATTTTAGTCCAAAAAGGCACTGGGACGATTATCTATATCAATGAACGACACATAATTATGTGCTGAAATTTAGCACTCTTAATTTTCTCATAAATTTGAGACCGTGTGTCAAAAATCATGCAAATCTGAGATTGTTCTGGTGACTTTTCTATTTTTTTTTTTTTTTTTTTTTTTTTTGCTGATTTCTGATTTGACATAGAATGGCTAAAGGTATACGTTCCTTATTTGTTTTTGATTTTCCTGTCGTTCTCAATTGTGTCACTCTCGTCCAATTTTACAAAGGTACCCAATATTTTAAGGGCCGGAACTAAAACCTTAGTCCACAGCTAGACACAATTTTGGATTTCTTTAAGTTAACTGTCAAACCTGACACCAGGGTGAATTCTTCAATCATTTGTTGTGTACTTATGATAGATTGTTTAACTTCTTGCAATGTCTCAGAGTACCTTGATTCTATGTCATCTGCATCAACTTCGAATTTATTTTCCTTTTTTTCAAATCCTCACACCCCTAATATTTTCACACGAGCTATAAATTAAATATATATTTATAGTCTCTATACTCAAATGAGTCAATAGTACTAATATAGGCTATAAAATATGTTAGTAAAAAATTGTTTATTAGAGTTGAGGAAGTGAAATTTAAAGTACAGGAAACAGAATCAGAGTTGGGCATTTTATTTACAGAATCTGCAGCCCTTACCCAAAGGAAATAATGGGATTTTTATGATAGAAAGTGACCATAATTCGTATAAGAATACAAAATCCAAAAAAATCATTTTTGTAGGATTTTATGTGGGCGACCCATATACATATGTATACTGATGAAATTAATTTTGGACTCCCACTTGTGTAAAGCTTACAATAAAAAATAATGCATAGGGAATATGGATTTTTATGTTCTGACCCTGAGGGACTTAAACTTAACTTCAATAAATGTACACACAAAATGTATGTATATATTGCAATTTATGTACAAATGTTGGACATATTATTTAATTTATAATAGTCATGTCCCTATGTATGTAAAAAAATTAAATTCAATTTATTTCTTGTTAATAAAAAAACAAAAATGCTTTAAATATTTGCATACTATTAAAGAGCGTTTTTAGTGATGTCTTAAATTATATCATACGTAGGTAACTTCATATATTTCTGCCGTCAAAGAAACCATACGTTGTAAGCACCATCTGTTGTATTCACTTCGACGTAGTTTCTCAAGGTAACAGTACATCGATTAACTTCATTTATTATTTGGCGAGCAGGCAAAAAGTAAGTCAAGATCAAGTAAATCCGGACCCCTTTTATCCGCATCTTAATCAATAAAGAGAGCAAATAGAGTTTTGAAACTTTATCATAAGTTTTAATAATACAAAACGAAGAATTCATTCCATTGTCCGCCATTTTCGCCAATCATTCACTCGTTCCGAGACCAAAGGATTTGTAGGCCTTCACCACATCCCTGGCGGAAACTTTGTCACAGTATTTGATGATGGAGGCAATCAAGGAGTCTATACTTTTGAGTGAATTGGCAATGACCTTTGTAGCTTTTTAACTCCCCTTAAAGAAGTAATCCATGAGATTCATATCGAGGAAGTAAGAAGACCAGGTCTGGGGGTCCCAAAATGGTATCTTCTCTTCTTTCAACAAGTTTTGGGTCTTGCAGTCCTTGTAAGAGGGGCTGAGTATTGGTGAAATAGGAACTCGACAACATTGGTTTCAGCTTTAATCCAAGGTATCACTTGGTAATACAGGAGTTGACAGTACCTCTAGCAACTACCCTCTATTTTGGCTCAAAGAAGATGGGCATGACACTGTCATTGCTCCCAATTACCCAAAGGATCATGATGCTTGCCGAACACTTAGTTTTAAAGACGTCGGGGACGTTAGCACTCTCTTTGGACAACCATCTGTCGTTCTGGACGTTGTGGGATCTCTCAACGGTCCATTGTTTCTCATTTGGGTGGCCTTAAATTTGTCTGTACTTATATGTCTTTTGTAGAAGTTGTGTAGATTCGTCATCAGGTCAGTATTTTTTGCCCTAGAGACTGTTGCATGGCTTACGTGGAGCTTTTTGTCAAGAACGTGGAGTCCCATACAATGCCTTCTTACAACGTTTCAGGCCGTAGAGGAATCTAGGAGTGCTTGTTTTATCACTCTGGGACTTGTCGACTTTCCTCTTATATGCCCTCTTCTCCTTTAAGTGGTAGTAGAGGTGGTAGACTGTCCTCTTTGGATATCCAAGTATCTTCTTGATACTTGCTGGGCAGTGTCTGACGCAATACATTTCAATGATAGTGTTTCTCCGGTTCGCCTCCATTGTAAATACTTGTTTTAAATTAAAAGTTGTGCAACTTACTAAAATCTAACGCTCATTCCCTCACTTTAAATTAAAATAAACGAGTAAAATACACTCCTTATTGTTCAATATATAGTTAAAGATGGTGAAAATTTACCTGAACGACCATGCACAATAAAAAAAAACTGGTGAAACGAATTCAAGCGAGGCCGGAGCTCACTTCATGATGAATTTTGTGAAGGCCCTTCAAAATCGGTTGTTGTGCCACAATACATCGATGCTCAGCAAGATCCAATAAAATAAAGCTGTCATGTGACTTACGGGGAGACTTTGGGGATCGGTATTACCACCATAACCAGGATATTGTGTGAAAAATTTCCTTCATTAATAAGCCATAAATACAAATCGCAACCAACGTAATTGAAAGAGACGTCATCTTGGGGCTCAAAGTTAATATTTTTATGACACAAAATGAACAAATTTTCTCTTAATCTTCACACATTTCGATCAAATGTCTATGAGAACTAAAAACTACTATATTGAATACAAATTGATGCGAATAATAAACACTTATAATGAAATATACTCGAAGTACAAGCTTATAAAAATGATTAAAAGTGGCTAAATTTGTACACTTAATTTTGTTCGGGACCCATTAGGGACGGGAAGTAAGACTTATATGATCCGTAATGTCATCCCTTTCAAATAAAAACTATCAATTTCTCATTCTGTTATTATGAAAATCTAGTTCAGCTAGTTTCAGTGCAATTTGAAGCACACCCAAATGGATAATAAAATAAATGATTGATAAAAATTGACGATAAGGATTAATACAATCCTTTCTCAATTTTGAGGTAAATCTTTCTAACTCACTTTTGTGTTGACGGGTCATTTAAGGTGATATTATTAATTAGGTCATGTTAAGATCTAAAGTTTTATATTTTTAAGATCTCAAATTAACAATTAATCTTAATGAAACTCCATCAAATGCCTTTATGATTTAAAAAATACTAGACAACTGCATTGAATACTAATAGTTGCAAATGATAAACAGTGAAATTTGAAATATAAAAATACTGTATTGTAAAATTAGTTTTGTTTTGGAGCGATTAGGGACGAGAAAAGTAAAATAATTAAAGATAATTATCTTCATCTTTCATTCGTAATAGTTTATTTTCGTCTACCATATGGAAATAATATTCTATAACGACGAAATAACATATTTGTAATACAATTTAGATATTTACTAAAACTAGGCTTTAGAGGAAGACATTTGTTATGGAACAGTAAGGTTTTTGTTTTATAATTTGATGGTCCCCATTATGACAATCAATAATAGTTCAGTACTTTCCTTTATATTAATACAAAAAAGAGTTTTTATTGTTATACAACTAAGTTGTATATACGCCCAAAATGCCTGACATAAGCAACGCTGATGTCATATCAAAACGCTGTAATTTAATGTATTTTTGTATTATTATTGAATGAATTTAAAAACGAATGCAATTCATTCTTGAAATTCTCGGAACTTTTTTCTCTCTCGCTCAACCTACTATATACAATATTCAGGAGAAGCTTAATGATATATTCTCGACTTCGACTCTTAAAGGGGAAATGAAGCAATATTTGAAAAACACATGTTAGCTAGTCTTCTATATTTTTCTTGCTGACAACTGTTTTTTAGAATAGTTATTAATCATGATATACATGGAACTGATAATCTTATCAATGGCAGAGTATGAAATGAAAGGAATTACAAACGAAGACCCCTGATTGAAGTTAATTAATATAAAAATCAAAATCCAATCTGTATCTTATTTTGAGATCATAATGTGTATTATCAACATTGAATTTTATGCAAGAGTAAGCATATCAAAGTCAATGATAACAGCTGAAAGTAAATACTATAGAAATAAAATACATAGTGGTGATACTGATCAATAGCAAGCGAACATATTTGACAACGTAACAGCTGAGGATATAAAAAAATATAGTTGACTAAAAAATTGAAAACACAAGGTATTTCCACTACTAACATCAACCGGCACATCATTACTACACTCGTATAGCATTTAAACAATATATAGATATATAGTTGCACGTTATATATTTCGACTTATGTGGCCTAAAATTCTACCTTCAACTTTAACAAAATGTATATGTTATAATAAATAATTAGTTAGGCCTTTGAACCTATTAATGATCATGCCTTTGATTCAACGAGATATTCACACTAATTAGATATATTTCATAATGTACTGCAAGCATCAAATTATATATAATTTGGGAAAACGTGAAAGTAATAGGATTCAAGAGACAAAAGTTCGAAGCAACCTCACGAATCTTACTCAAATTAATAATTAGTATACATTCTAAAATAAATTTTGGTGAGAATAATCTCCCAAATCCAACATTAATATTTAGAAAGGCTAAACAAAATTATTTTTAAATTAACTAATTGGAATTAAATATAATAATAATTTCGCAAAATAACCAGTTCAAAAAAAAATACTTACGTAAGCATTACAATTCGAATATTTTGGTCAATTATTGTTATTTTATTTTGACGGCTTCATATACTTTTTCATATCTTTACTCTATGTATACTTATCTCCCTGGGAAATATACAATATCTTTGTTAATTTAAAAAGCGAGCCGTGTATACAAAGTCGTTGTTACATTTATGGTATTACCCAACTTTCCTTCCAAAAATAAAACAAAACTTTTTACGTTTATAATCAGTGTTGTCAGGTGATTTTAAAAATCAGTTAATTTCAACAAAAAAGTTTAAAAAATCAGCTAAATACATACATGCTATATATAAGTAGCGGTGTTAAAATCTTTAATTAGGGGGTGGGGGGATGTTAATTTATGAAAATGTGAAAATTAAATTTTAGCCCAACTTTTCGGATGCAAAAACATATTGTATGTCTAAAAAAAATTCAACCAAAACTACTTTTTCAACCATGAATCCATACTTTTCAAATCTATTTTCAAAGTAATAAAAAAGATACTTACGAATGGCATGATCATTAAAGCTTATTCATGCTTAAAGTTATATAACATTTTAGCTTATAAAGTACAGTTTTAAGGTCACACAAGAGATCAACTTCTTTGAAAATTTTATTTTAACGTGTGTACTAGGGTGTCAAATTTGTAGGGTGAACTGTTAATTCGTTCTTCTGATGTATTTTATTGAAAAAGCTATGTTTGTAAAGTTTCATTCTTCAATGGGCGGTTTTTTTTTTAACTTAGTAGACATTTAAAGATGATTTTTTTAACGACATTCTCAATTTGTAAAGGGATTCAAAAGTATCACTTTTAAAATGATGTTGGCGGATCTTCAAAAAGTTTATTTAAAGTTCATTTTCTCAAGTGATACATCAGAATATAATCTTATTTTAAATTTTGAAGAAAAACAAATTGTAGTCAAACGAAATACTTGGGATTATAAAATGATCAGAACCTCTGTACTTTCTTCAGATTAGCATGTTCCACAAATGTCATAATTTAAAATGAAGGAAATTTATCTTTGATTTTAACAACCTACATGAAGGTCTCCTTAATAAATGCAAGTGTGACTTTCATCAGGTTTTTTTTTAAATGAACGTAATCAATTTAAACACTTAAAATGGAACCTATAATTTTTATTTTTATTTCTGACATCACTAAAAATCAGCGTAACTATTGCAAAGATCAACTAAGTTATTTTTTTATGAGCTAAATGATATTTTTTCCTCCTAAATAAGTCAAATATGGGCTGGATATAGCCGAAAATCAACTAGCCTTAAAAATACTATTATAGTTTGTAGAGTCACCTGCTTAAAATCATACTAGAGTCAAATTAGGAAAATTAATTAGAAACAGCTGAAAGGAAAATATACATATCTTTGTTTATTTAAAAAAGAGCAGGAACATAAAAATAGCCATCACCAAGACCTCCTCTTTTACTATAAGAAATATTTTTTATGATGATAAGATGTTACAGCTCCTATTTTGATATTTCAGAATTTTTAACATTTTTTCCGTCCTTTGCTACTGTTTTTCCCTTTTAACTTTTTGCCGATCAAGGCCTTTTGAAGACACAATCAATTGTAAATCTTCTGAAAGAGAATTAAATCAAGCGTCTACTACTATTTATTTAAGATTTATGTCATCCAAATTATTACATGAACACAAACATTTATAGAGCTAGAATGGTCACTCGGTATAGCTCCAAGCCTCCCCCTAAAATATATGCATTCTTTCCCTGACCTCTGAAAATTTAATGGCCCCTTACTGTAATCATATCTAATCTTTGTTCCAAGTTTGATCGAAATCGATTTCTAACTTTTTTCCTAAGCCTGGTGACCAACAGAAAAACACTCCAACAGAGGCAAAACATAACTTCCGTTACACTTAGTTGATGAAGGTAATAAAAAATTACTTATTAACTAAGTTTTCCTTTTCTATTAGTACCTTTGATCCTTTTCCCTAAATATAGGGTCCTGCATCGTTTATCGATCTCTAGAAGTGATTTATTTAACTTACAATATATACAAAGTTATATTTTGAAATAGCAAAGGTTTTTTACAAAATAAAGGGGGTCAGGAAGAAGTCCCGGGCAAATTCATTTTAATACAAGGATTTCTATTTACAAGGAACAACTTGTGATATGCTTAAACTTTTGATAGTTCTTTTTTCTTTTTTTTTTTTTGTTCCCGTACAGAGTCTTTCAAATGCAGTATCAGCAATTTATTTTGTCTTCTTTTTGAATGTAACTAGTGTTGTATCGGTCCTTTTTTTTTTTTTTTTTTTTAATGTGGATGACTTATTCAGACAAATAAGATTCCGTTTAGGAAATAATGAATTGATCCTTGTTGATTTCGTAGTTTTTCCGAGTGATAGAGATTTTATAAAAGATTGAGTTCCGGAGACGTCTAAGCTACTCCATGATGTTAATGTGCTTCTTTTTGAGCCACTCCTTTGTTGCATCGCCTGTATTTTTTGTATCATTGTCTTACTGGAAGACCCCATACCCATTTCCTCTGAACGAGGTTTCTCAAGTGATTATATCGGTCCTCCGATCCTTGCTTTCATTGTCTTGCAAGTCATTCCAAACAAAATGATTTAGATAGTTTTGAGAGTCTGTATTGGTCGTGAAAAGAAGGGATCTTCATCTGTCACATTCGAAGATTCGAACGGCTTAGTATGGAACATGTAGATCCAAACATCTTTTTAAATGTTCATTTAGCGATACACGTCAAAAATGGTTGAGGTATTGAGCGTCTTGTATTTTTAAATCACAAGAAGTTCCTAAAGAGTTAAATTGCTATTTTTACCATAGGGAGTTGGTGACCTTGCTCCATCTATTCTACGAATGTGAAAAAATTACCCCAATCCTTCAGATTCGGATGAACTTGCTTAGAATCCTCTCTTCATATTATTTATTAATCAGATCTATGGATTTTATTGTTTTTCTTTTTAACCTTGTGTTGTTGATGTAATTTTATATCAACATGGTCGTTTCTTCTTTACTTTTAAAAATAATAAATAGTCAAAATAATGTTATCATTGTTTTATAAATGTATTGTTTAGAATGAATAAATATTTATTTTTTTAAAGAAGACACATTTTTGGTGCTCTGCCCAGAGGGTAGGTGTTGGTTGTCAAAGATTTCCCAGAGGATTGAAATCGAAGGAAGAAGGATACTTTTAAAGATACTTTCGGGTTTGCTTGATCTTTTTTTTCTTATTAAGGGCCTGAATCTCTTACTCCCCGTAACTTTTAGTATATACCCAAATTTATAACCTAGCTAACCTTTGTGTAACCCCACCCACACTTAGCCTGAGTGATACTTCTTACAATCTATCCCCAAAAACCAGGAGAGGTTATTTCTTAAGCTCTTTTATTTGTAATTTTATTAGTTTTCCCTTTTTTTATCATCAGTAATAAAACAAAGTATCACTCCTTTGTATTGGTGAGACAGCCCTTATTTAGGACTGAAAAATGCACTCCTGTCAAATTTAGTCTCAGTCCTGTCCAGTTGAGTCATGCATATCAGTTCGAAAAACTAATACAGTTATATCCTTGATTAATTCACTCAACAATATTTCTTTTTAATTTTTAATCATTTGTAGTACTGACAGTCGGAAGGACCAACGGTCTTATGTACCGATCCTAAGACAGGACTGGCACAAAAATACTACTTCTGGGTATATATAATAATATAAATTCTTGCTTTGTTTAATCTAAAAGGATGTATGTCGTAGATAATAAGTTTATTTTGTATTATGAGACCATGACATCGTAGTAGTCTAGGAGCAAATTCTTTGTTCGAATATATGAAAGAGTGTTATTCATTTTTGCCCTACTTCTTCTAACATATTGGATTTGGAAGTTGAACTGTTAGCAAGTTAATATTTAAAAAAATTAGAAGTATGTCAAATAAATACTCCTTCACATATTAAAATAAAGAGTTAGAGAATCCCACTTGTAACACCTTTGATCAAAGCCCACGACATATCTTTTAAGAATTCAGTGAATTAATAAAATTTGACAGAGTTTGTCATAAATCTTGCTAATTATCTTGATAAAGTCTTTAAAAAGCAAAATAGATTCAAATTAAAAGCCATCTCCTCTGTATATAGTGCTCCCTGATGTATTTACCAATACAGTATAACTAAAAAAGGGGGTAAAATATACTGGTAGCACAGCATAAAATATATGAAATCTTGCGGGGGTTTAGTTCAACTCATATTCGAAAAGAAAAAACAGCAGGAAGTACTTTATATAAAATTTTCAAAAATGTCACTTTATATGTGGTTGCGCAACGAGCTTAGGTACTCTCTCGTGCATCAAATTAAATTAGTCTTTAAAAGTAACATAAATTCAACTTAACAGCTATCCCGCTGGAAAAAAAATATGTATATATGAAAACAAGTGTATTGAGTCTTTTAAGTAATTTTGCATTCTTTTTCTTTTTTTTCACTTTTGGCCCCCTACAGCCCTGATTCTAAACCCCTTTGACAACACCTTTTGGGTGTATATCAAGCAGAAAGCCTGTATAGTCTGTTATACAAACAACAATGCCCTCAAAACCACTGTCAGCCAGCACTGGGACGTCATGACAGAGAACTACATCCACAGTGGGTTCCAGGCCCTCCACTGACTACATTAATTATTAAGAGTGCTCAGACACACATCAATTTATAGTATTAATTGTGTTGAAATTATACTATTGATTAATAAATTATATCTTTTTGAAGTTGATCCTCCAACGTTGTTCATATTTGAATGGACCACTCTGTGAAATAGTTCACCATTCGTTCCTTCATGAGTGGAGAAGCTTACAAAACTGGCAAGGGATGCAATACTTATCTCCTTCAATGCATTACATATATTTTGCAAAAAAATATTCCTGTTTTCATTTCAATGTAATATAATATCAACACATAGTATTTTTACTTTGTAGCATAATTTAATCTACTGTCTGAGGGAACAATCTATTAACCAAGGAGAAACACCCTCAATGACGTTATTAAGGACTATTTTTACCTACTTTAAGGACTAACAAGTTGAATTAGACTGGACCACGGTCTGTGGTCTCCAAAAATGTCTAAAACAACCAGTAGGCATGCTATCTTTCATCATTTGTGTAGACTATTCCCAAAAAAGTTCTTAATACCAGAGTACAATTCATTTTATAAATTTTGTACAAGTTGCAACAAAAACATGAGATGAATCATTTTTAAATGAAAGATTTACAGTAATTGGGATCATGCAATAATTGACAATATGGTATGGATGATCGATGTA
Source organism: Lepeophtheirus salmonis (assembly GCF_016086655.4). NCBI lineage: Eukaryota > Metazoa > Arthropoda > Copepoda > Siphonostomatoida > Caligidae > Lepeophtheirus > Lepeophtheirus salmonis. The sequence continues at coordinate 12,548,879 of NC_052141.2, forward strand.
TTAATAGTGTAATTTTTGATTATTTTTGTAAACATTCAAAAATATAATTATTCCGTGGCACAATACACGAAACACAACCAATGTTGTCAATAAATAATTATTTTTAAAAGGAATAATTAGTAACTTTACAATTTGTTTACACAACTTTTGTATTTTTGACAACTATATAGATTAAAACCCCAAATTATATACAACATACTTAAAGCAGTTTGACTTAATTGAAACAAATATAAACATTTAAGAGTTGTTTATGCTTTTTTTTATTTTTGTGTAACTATGAGTTGACTGACTTCCTTTTAGTACATTAATAAAAATGCAGTCAAAATAGAAAATTGAATGTCTTGCTTATGTATATTCATTTTCTTCTCGTTTTTATGTCTTTTTGTAGATTAAAAAAAAATACTCTAAAGTTATACTATAATATAAAATTAATTTGTCAATAGAAGGTTTGATTAATTGAGGAAGGTTTGGATTTGAAAGAGTACATTTAGCTCCATAATGAATTTGTACCAAAGATTATTCTTCTGCCGTATTTTTTAATGGTTTTCAAAGGATGAACTTGAGTGAAAAGAGTGAGCCGTACTTTTCTTAGACGTAATGCTTAAACTTTAATAATCGCTAACGATAATTTCTTCATAAAGAAGGGATTTGTGGAAAAAAAAAACAATTAGGTAAATTGATAAGAAAAAGAAAAACAGTAAGTGTTTCTGCTTTCCCATAAAATCATTATGACAGTATTAATATTTAATTTATGTTGACTGTGTATCATATAATTTAATTCCTTTAATCTTTGGAGTAACTTTATTTTACAGTTTGTTCACTACCGGGTGGTCCTTTGAAATCTACTAATTCAACCATTAATGAAGGTTGAATGAATGAAATGAATTCATAATTCGAATTATTAAAGCATAAACAATTAGTTACAAAACAAATCAAACCAGAGCTCTCTAGCTTACGTATAAGTTGAGAAAATGACACTTGAACATGATTGTCGACAAATTTCCGCAGGACAACCTTTCTGCGTCGTCAGCAAGTCCAAACGTTAGAAAGGAAAACGAGCTCTTTTAAATGGCCAGACATCAGTAGAAGTTTAAAAAAAAAGAAAAGGCCGATCCTGTTAAGTCCATGAGGGCTCATGCAAGAGATCTCGGGTTTCACACCAATTGTCCAGAGAGCTATCAAAAAGTGAGATGACAGAGAACTGCCTTAGCAGCGAGTGCTAGAACTTCCGCCCCACCTGGAATCCATCTTTACCGCTAAGGGTGGATTCATTAACTATAAAGGGACCTTAGACATCTATTTGTAGTATTCATTTTCTTGAAATTATATTGTTATTTAATAAATTATATCGTGTTGAACTATAAAATTCAAAGTGTTCAGATTTTAATGGGCCTCTCTGTTTGTATAATAAAATACAATTGTTTTGGAAGGCTAGTTCTTGAGCATTAGATAATATCTGGCAAAGTCTCGATATCAAAATTAGAAGCATAGTTGTGTTAAATTATGTTGAAGTATAAAACTTACCCAAATGAGATATGAAAACATAAATAGACAAAGATAAGAGTTTGTTTTCTTCATTATTTTTTAAAGTCTTTCCATGAGATAAAAATATGTTTCAGTACACACTAGCACCACAAATTCAACTGGCCACGGAATATTCTTTGTTTTTTAGCTCAATTAAGTAAATTTATTGTCTGGAAGAGTTCACTTAACAATTGGGAGTTATTGTTTTTTTATGATTTTTGTTAATAGTGGCAGACTTGATCTTTTAGGCTTGCATTTAAAAGTTGTAAGTAGTAGAGATAGGAAGGGTTTTGAATTCGGATCCAAAGTACTCGGGTACAATATACGTAAACTTGTATTACTGGGTGGTATATTGAAATCTGAACACTTACTAATTCCATTATTAAAGAAGATTAAAATTAATTCGTATTTCGATATATTAAAAAAAAACAATTAGTAAGAAAAAAAAACTAGGTCTCTAGCTTGCGTAAAATTCTGGAAGATGACACTTGAACATGACCCACAAATTTCCATTTGCACACTCCAAGCAGTTGGGTGTCTCCAAAAACAACGTCTTTGTCAAAAAGGCAAAACTGGATACGAAGGAGTGAAATAAAACAGCCCCAGCCAATCCCCTAATTTCCATGAGGGGCTATGCAATACATCTTGGGGTTTCACACCAGATTGTTTAGAAAACAAACAAAAAATTGGGTGAAAGACCCTTAAGAATGGTGCAGATGCCACTTTTGACACCAGCAATAACAGAAACCTAAGTCCTCTATTACAAGATTTTTTTGTGTTTTTTTGAATTCTTATTTGACAATTTTTGGCCATCTAAAACCCTGATGCAAACTCCATTGACAACACCTTTTGGTTTCATGTTGAGGGAAGGCCTTCAGTGTCCGTCATCCAAACAATGAGGCCCTTAAAGACACTGTCAATCAGTACTCGGAACCCGTGATAGAACACAACAACAAGTTAGGATCATAGAACTTTGATAATACTAGTATACTTATACTTTACGCAAGTACTTGAGATCTGGATCCCAGATCCATTTTATCATTACTAAACACTACTTAAAGCTTTTTAAGATCTGTAAAAGCTCAAGTAGACGAAGATATTTTTGATTATTATAAGTGTGTTTCTACCGTTCCCGAGTACTTCAGATCCAATACCTGTACCATCATTATTAAGCACTACTATAAGCTATTTTAGATCTGGAAGGTCCCTTAGATCTTTTTAAAGATCCTCAAAAGTTTGATTACACTAGGGCGATTCGGATTTTTGATATTTTTATATAACGATTAGTCCACAGTAATCGGAAAACTTTAAATTTTAAACTTTAACAAAATATTTTTTATTAATTTATTTACATTGATAACATGATACACTTAATTATAATAATAATTTTTTTGATTCCTTCACTCTATTTTGTAACTAAAAATTATCTTGAAATTCTTGGATATTAACAAAAATCCTGGAATATGAAAATACTTTTAAAATAACTTAAATGTATTTGAAAGAATATTTACAAGAAATACTAAATAAGAAATTACATATACTTTCCTTCATCTGCTTCAATATCCAAGTCGTGTAAAATGATACATTAACTATAAGCGCCCCATAGTCCACCGACCCACAACCCATCCCTTCAGAAACAATACCAACTAGAACACATTGGCCATCAATAGCCATTGTAAGAGGACTTCCACTATCTCCAACACATGAATCATGCGGTGGATTGTATGTACAGATTTTAGAATATGGACTGACGGGATAATCCTTACTATATTCACACTTTTCACTCTCCATACTTAATGTGTTCAACTCTGTCCTCATATTTGTTCGACTAAATTCAGGGTAATACTTGTATAAACTAGAAATATTGGTGACTCCCCATCCGCTTACTACGTTTGAACCAAGAGTTGAATAAATTTAACAAATATTTGTGCTATAGACTCACCTATAAGCGTCGATCCTTCTGGGATGGACAAACCAACTTTAGGTAAGCAAAGAGCCATCACGTTTTCCCCAAATACAAAGGGTTTACTCACTTGAACAATAGCTACATCATTTTTTAGCAGAAACCCCCAATTTGAAATTAATTTCCAGTTATATCCCGGATGAACAATTAATTTCTTTATGGCATGTCTTTGGCCATTGTCAAATTTAGTTGAGCCTGACATAATCTACGATTATAAAAGACTGACGTTATTTTTAAAAGACACAAGCCAAACAGAGTTGCCTCTTACGTATGAAATATTTATGTGAATATTCGATGAAGTGTTAACTCCTTTAGGGTAGATAAAACAGTGTGCTGCAGTGAGAACAAACTGATGACTTATGATTGTCCCTCCACAAGCGCCGAAATATGAATTGTCACTACTTAGTCGAAGCAGGACTTGCCATGGAATTGCTCCTTTGGTAACTTGTTCCCCTACAAAAATGCGATTACTGGTTGATGTGCATCCATCTAAATGTTTTCCTGGCTTTACACAATTAGTATAAGGATCTAGAATGGGAAGAAAGAAAAACTATCTGTAAATACAACTTTATAAATTGAGGACAAAAGTTGAAACTAAATATCATTTCAATAAAATCAATCTGTTTCCTAATTTAGGAAATGCTATTTTAAGCATGTACTATCGACAAAAAGGTACTGCATAGATGAATATAGGACTTACGAATTCCTGAGACCAATTCCGCGTGAGCAAGTATAATAATCGTCACACAAGGGTATAGAAGAATGTCCATGTTGTCGGTAGACTTTTGAGAGACTGTTCAATGATTATATATAAATATGGATGAAAAATATTTTAGCCGATGAGGAGCACTTTGTATTAAAATGTATATTACAAATGTTTGAATTTGGGTTAGCTTTTTTTTTGTTTAATGTAAAATAAGCACAAAGCTATAGCAAATTAGTATTTGTACAGCTGTGTATTTAGAAATACAAAGTCGACCGCGAGAGGTTCTTCAAGATCTATTTTTTTTGTGGAGTTACTTGAGAAAAATTATTTTCCTTTACAAACTTTGGTCAATTTATAATCGTAAGTCAAGATACTATTATAGTATATTATTTTATCTATGGGGTATTATAATTTCAACACCAGATAAGGAAATAATTTGATTGGTTAACTTTTATTACATCATCCGAGTCAATCAGAGTTGAATATGATATATTTTCTTAGAATAGAAGATTGATTTTTTTTCAATCTAGCAAGGCTAAGACGATAATACATTTTTTTATTTTTTTTATTTTTTTTTTTGTGGTGGGGATTTGTTTTTTTGAACTCAATGAGACTAGACACGGATTTATTTATGAATCAACTAATCTTCAAAACAATAATACTAATAAAAACGTTTTAAAAATTTATTCAAAATCAAAAAAGTAATGGAAAAATAAGAAAATTGTGAAAATTGCATCTGAGTTTTTTTAGGGGCAAAAAAAAGTACTGTGAACGGAATATTGGATTATTACATAATATACAGTTTGTAAAAATGTTTCTAGAGATTTAGTTGCATATAATAGTTATACTTCAAAAATTCGCTAACCTGTAATATCAATATTTTCTAATCATTTTTTTTTTTTCTCTTATTTCTCATTTTATCAATAAACGTTCATTTTCAATTTTTAAGAAACAAATCCCACAAAACGATGCATTGTGGGACATAAAATTCGAAACATAACCCTTACAACAGAGTGTTTTAAATTTTAGAACATAATTTGTGTAAAATCTGCAAAAATCAACCAAATATCGAGTGTTATTTGTTTGACGACATTATTCTCCATAACTTTTTTGTTTTAGCCAGTACGAAAAAAAATTTATAGGTGTGTGTTCGTCCTTACAATTCCAATCATTATTATTTCCTACTTTTTTCCCACCAAAATGAGTATAAAAAAGGTTTTTTGCAATTTTAATTGCAAATTTTGGCTTGACCATGTTTGATAAAATATAAAGACTTAACTCATCATCCAGATAATTTTTTTGATGCAAATATGTGTGTACGTTATTTAAAGTTTATCATACAATATATTTTTTTACAATTCATTATAATAAATATATTATAATGCCAAGAATTCAAAAGAAATCATTTTGACCATTTTCAACATGATTTTTCATTCCTTTTCTTGGCCGAGGCAACGCTGGGTAATCCTTTGCTAGTTAATACATAAAAAAGGCTTATTTTCTTTTCACAAGTCAACTTCAATGGAGAGCTATAAAGATAAAAACCTATCCTTATCCAATATTAAGTTAATGGACTTTAAGCTTCGAATGATGAGCTTCTTTTTTTTAACCTGTATGTTAAATATCCGTTTTATCTTCAATATAAATGACAAAGGTTTAAAATGTAATCAATTATGAATACATAAAAGCTCAAATGAGCAATCCAGGTATTTTTTTCTGGGGGAGTTGTTTTCATTCCTTTCTTTTTTTATAAATCTAAGAATTTACCGTTGTTGTGCCTTGTTCTTAAAAAATATGTTACTTACATCTCTCACAAAACATACATGCTTAATAAAATCAAAAAAAAAGTTTCAAATCCTCATTATATTCAATAATTAACTGATTTCATTTCAATTGTAAAAAAGTAACCAACCATACAACATGCAACTTAGCAAATTATATAAAGGGCTAATGCGTTAATTTACTTTAAGTATTCCAACGTTAAAGATTCCAACTACTTTAGAACTATTTTTAATGACCCTCTGCATTCAAATTCCTCTTAAAGATCCCAAAATTGATCGTCACCATATCAAAATGATAAATTGATTGATTTTATGTTTGATAAGGATCATATCGGCATCAGTATAACTCTATTTAATCAAATAAAGGATCTAAACTATAGCTAAAACTATTGCACATCTGACTTCATTCCAGAAATTTGAACAATGATTCTATAATTGATTATAAATATGTAAATGAAATATGCCCTGTATGTTAGAAAAAGTAAATCAATTAATTGGGACTTGCTTCTTTTCTTGTTTTAGATACAAGATTGTTTTTATTCTGACACAACACATATGTACAGTATTATCATTGAGCATAGCTTCTGGTATGCTCCATTGTATTTGCTTTACTCCCACTCAAAAAGGGAGTTTACAGTGTGGAGAAAGCATTTCTCTTTTTCCTATATTTCTCTTCCCTTTTCTTTCTCCTAAATAAACTCAGTCCTTCTTCTCAATAGGAAGAAAAGAAAGGCGCTTATAGATAGAAATAAGCTCTTCATGGTACCCACAAGACAAATATCCATGATATTCGTGAAATATAATTATCATCATCAAAAAAGTACTGGACTCCAATCAAAATAATAAAATCAATTGTGTTTGAACTTACTCTTTCTTTCTGCACCAACGGCCATGCCCCACAGATGGCATCAAAGTCACCTACGTTTCACATGGATGTTACTAGTTTGTATATTTAGCACAACTTATGGAGCTCGAGTCTCTCGCCAAACCAATGAAGAAACAGCGTCTTCTCCTTCATCTTCATTGCCGCCAGAAGATGCCTCAAAAGAGGGAGACCCAGAGGAGGAGCCCATCCAGCCTTCTGGGACTGGGATCGGACTAGGAGAAATACTTGGACTCTTATTTCTCGTATCGAGTATTCTCTACTGCCTTGGTATGGTATTTAAAATTGTTAAGATCATTCGAGGGACCTACGTGGAAGAAGAACCCGTTTTCCTCAAGTATAAATAATTGAAATCTGCTTTAACAAACAGCCGTCCGAACTCTTTTACTCTGTTGTTACTTGTTGGTATTTCTTTCTTTCGTTCTTGCTCGTACAATCCAGGCTATGGTGATGATGACGTCAGCATACAACAAACCCTGCTCATTAACGATACAAAAATAAATCCTTCTAATTTGTACATTCATAGGTGTACTCGGAATAGCAATTCGGTCAATTCATTTTGTCCAGAAAGAAATAAATCTAAATAATAAAACTTAATAAAGGCAGCCTTTTAGTGCCTTCTTGCTTTTTTGAGTGGAAACCGTTTTGAACAATATCTCGTTTCTCTCTTTCTTTATCTCTCCAATAGATCTATTTTTCCCACACAATCTTCCAAACACCTCAAGAGCGCAGTCTGCAGGAGAAACAATTACCTCTCAGATAATATTTTGAGTCACCCCAATTCGTCCTCCCCTCAGATTTACCATATTTATATATTATATACCGTGGAGGAAAGGATTAGTATTGGATCCCTTCCCAATTTTGTAAGTTTCCCCACTAATATAGACTGCCCAGGCCACTTCATGACCTTAATACACTTCTTCTCCAGCCACTCCTTTGTTGCCATGGCCCTATGTTTTGAGTCATTTTCTGCTGGAAGAAATATTACACAACTCATTTTCAATAATAAAAGAAGGTCCTCGTTCTATATTTCCTGGAGGATGGATAATCCACATCTTTGATGTGAAGTCGATCTTTCCTAGTAAAAAAACCTCAAAACATAATAGGTTCGTTTTTAATTGAGCAACGGACAAAGTAAAACTATCCTTCATTGTCCTATGGACACTTTCCTATTGGCTATATCGTTTTTGGGGATTTGGTGAGTATCTACTTTGACTCTTTGTCCAATACTCCTTCTTTGAAAATTGACCTGAAGACTCAAAGACAAACGATACTACGGGAAGGAAGTTGGGAAGGGTACAGATGGCGATGAGGCATAGTTCTACTTTGCCAATTCCTCTTCCAACAAATGACCTTATGTTTCCACTCCTATGCTTTACAGTTGGGATCGGTTTTTTTTTTTTTTTTTTTTGAGGGAAGGGGGGATATACTTAACATTTTTCTTCTTCTAAATACTTTTTATTTATCCATATAATGTCCCTTACAGTGAAATAAAAAAACATTGCATTAAATGATTGATCCGTTGTTTGTTTTTTTGAGAAACTTACAAAATCGACAAGAAGGGATGCCTCTAATCACAAAATACTCCCCCCTGCCTCATTCACCAGGTTAAAAAGTCCTATCTGCTCCCCTGATTCACTTCATTCTAAGATGATAATAACAATTTACTTAATTATTGCTCAACCCTTATAAAATATGCTTTGAATAAATTTGCTTAGAGCATCATACCACAAAAAAAAAAATTATACTGTTTCATTTGAATTGCTATTCCGGTATTCACTCCTTTATATCCAATATCTTCTCAAAATTTATGTATTTCGATTCGTTACACTCATTGGGGCATGAGCCTTTTTTACTGATATTTGTTTGTTTACAAGATGGCGTCATCTTGCATCAAAATATTACAACTCCCTGAATTATAATACTATTTAATATTTGTATATTCAAAATTATTATGTTGGCTCAAGGAAAATACATTCAAAAGGAGTATATTTTTGAATGTATTTGTGTTGCACCCACCATCTAAAATCTGTCACACCACCTTGCGGATAATTTATATATATTTTGGTTCTAGGATGTTTCACCCCAGGATTTTTAGCCCTCATGTATCATGTCAAAAATATATCTTATAATTTAAGGCTTAAAATGGGTCTTACTACACTTGAAGTCATTTTTAATGAATTTTAGCATTTATTCTAGAATGTACCTTGCTAGTCATTGGAGAGAAATTCTTGCTATTATACAGTAGTGGGCGATATGATGCAGATCAGATATTATTTTTAAGAGCAGAAATTGGGATTCTCAACTTCGTTATTTAAAAGTATTACCCATGCGACGGAACTTTCAAATGCTTCCCAATGATATATTATTATTGGCTTTACTAATAATTTACGTTATGCACAATCAAGAATACATCATATATCGCGTTACTTCAATCAATATCGCACATTTTTTATCTTTGAAGGGATTGAATGAAAATATGGAACCAGAGTCGTTAGTAATTGATTTTGAGAAGGCCCTGTTAGAATTTACTAAGCAAAGTTGTCCGTGTTAAAAAAATGAATTATAAAGAACATCAAGTGAAGGACTGCCCATTTTCAGCCCCAAAAAAATAAGCACAAAGATGCATATACCTATTTACAGGCAAAATATTTCCATAGGAGGAAATTTTCCTGGGGCAAATATCCTGGTCAACTTTTTTTTTAGTTTGTTCATGCCTCACTTAATGAGTGTTCCTGAAATGAGACAATTCAATATGCACACTTTAAAATAATTACTTTCAATATTGAAGAATTTTGAAACATTTTGATTAAAAGAGAAATCTAATCAAAAATACTCTTTCAATAGCTTAATTATAAATACTAACTAATTGTCCATTATACAGATGAAATCTCCATAAGTTTTAATATAAAAAGTAATGTATTTATTCATAACAATCTATTATAGACTCAATTAATACATTTGAACAATAAAAAAATTACCTAATATTAAATATCTAACCACACCATTTAATAAGAATTGACTTTACTTTCTTGTGAAGTCCTCTTATTTTTTGTGAATAAAATATTTTATTTTTCTGCGAATTGATTTATAAATTTGTCTAAAAACTATTTAAATGTATTGAAAGTAAAATAATTTATTAAATCGAAACAGGTTTTGTAATGGATAGGTATGATGGGTGATAATGACATACTTTGCAGCTTATTGCAATTTGAAAATATTTTCACTATCTACAACATGGGCGAAATGGAAGAATATAAAAATAATATAATTGAGTGGCTTATAGAGATTTATAGATTCTTATTTGATCTGAGGTATTGAATCAAGAATAATTAGTGAGCATGAATGTTACAGGATTATATGGCGGTAAATATTTTGAACAATCTTACTCCGGACTACAGAACCTATCTAAGTACTCAGAGAGGAAACTTGAATATTCCAACAGCTTTTGTAATTTAAACTTTGAAAAATTTGATGGGGGCCTCTCCGAAAATGATTTAAGTATAATGTACCCTCTGGCACACTCAAAGTGATGTTATTTTATTACAATTATTCAATCTGCCCTTAGAATTGTCTTTGAATTCCATTTACATGTATATTTATTGCTCGAGAAGCAACTTGAGACGACGCTACGCATATTGAGTTCAAGAGAACAATTTCTAGAGAACGTGTAGTCCAATGAGCCAAGTGAGAAAAATGGCTGCCCAAGGTAAATAGAAATGCAAAGTTATAGCATAACGCGTGTACAACTAATTTTTTGCTTCCACCACGCTTTTTAATATGGACGTTATATAGGCAATGTCTTGAGAATGTTTGAGTTTTTATTCATAGAGAGTTTAAAATATTACAATCATGTTAGGTTATATCACATATGTTCTATCGTGTTTTTTAGCCTTAACTATTGATAATACAAGTATTGCTACAACATGTTTGATTTATGTCAAGTAACTTCTCCATAAAGATATTCATGAAACCAAATATCTAATAAGGTACACGTCATTTCTGACATCTGTGATATTAAATATTTATCAAGAGGACATAAATGCTTCTTTAATCTATTTAATCGTTTAAATAGTGATAAAAGAGCCTCTTAACTCTTTTAAGAACTTTGACTGACTTTTGCCTACTTGGATCTTTCCTTTTCTTCGTTGGAAAGTTATCAAGGGATTCAAGAATTAAAAAGTATCATCTGTTCCTTTGTCTTCTACTAATTGTAATAAAAAATATTTATATTGAACAGAACTTTTTGGATTTCTATATCGTTCAAACTCTCTCTACAAAGATTTAATATATAATTACCTATATTATTTGATGTATAAATGTGGTAGATAATTATAATATTGACTGAACAATGGGTATGAAATGGGTAATCATCACCTACAACAAGAGTGTTAGATCCCAATATAATGTTCTAAAAAAGGAATCAAAAAGGTACTCGAAAGAGGTCAATAAGAAGAAAAATCCTGATACAAAAAAAAAAGAATTCAAAGCAAGCCCCTAGCATTATGAAACGAGAGAGAGAGGGCTCACCTAGTGAAACCCTTCCTTCAAAGAGGACTTATATTCCTCAAAGGCTTGCTGAGGAATATAAACAATACTAAAAAAAAAAAAAAAAACTAGGCCAAAAAAGAAGTTTATTTACGCCGACATTGCTAAGGAGACAAACGAAATTGTCATTATAAGAATGAACAGTGACCATATTTCTATCATTCAATGGAAAAAAGCTATTAAATACTTGAGACAGACTACGTATGTGTGTCTGCGCCAATCAGATACCTAATTCCTAACTACGAAGGGCGTCAGTATACGAATAAAAGAGCGGTCATTTATGTAAAGGATGATGCTTCTAGAGAAATATGTCCGAAAAAGCATACATAACAAATACACCTCTCCTTGCAACCTCATGGAATGAAGCGGAGCGTATCAGGGAACTCAGAAAAGAGAAAAAATACTACACGGTTTGATTTGTAGGGTGAACAGTAACATTGAAGACGAAGTTGTTGCTCGCATTATAGTACACCAATGTAATACTCTTCAGATTAGAGTTAAGGTGGAACTTGCAAACTCCTGAAATTACTAACTTTCGTAAGGTGCTCTTCATATGCCTAGACCCACTTGCATTTGAAGCCCTACAATTGATAGACTTCACCATCAGAATAGCCTCAGGAGGAAAGGTACGTTTCAACACTCCACTCAAAACATGCTTATAGAAAGGGGTTATCAACTGAGACGGCTCTTTCGCAAATAACCGATACCATAGAAAAATCCATCTAGCAACAACAATGCACATTTGTTGTCAGTTTTGCTTACACAGGTGCATTTGAGTATATACACTTTCATTCAGCTGATGCAGCAATGGAAAAACTCGTTATTTCAAAGTATATTTAAAAAAGGAGCAATCAAGATCGTTGGCTACGCGTTAAATTATTCTTTGATATTATTAGACATGGATTTAATGTAGAGCGCAAGGAAAAGGGGAAAGCTATACATATGATACACCTGAATTAAGATCCTTGTTAATATCAGCTGCTTTTTTTACGATTTTGGAGGGAGAAATTGAATTACCTGTATAAATAGGAGAGCATTTTTCATTTGAAATAGTATTTGTATGGTATTATATTACATGGTATAGTGTTATCATTATATATATGTTTTCGTTCCGCATTTTTAAATCAGTTTAGACCAAAGATAGATCTTTTTTTAGAGCAGCTGTTCATAACGGGGGCTTGATTGAACCCTAGAGTTTCGGTGACTCAGTTTCAGTGGTTTGGTGTAGACAAAGTAATGAAACCTTTTTTTAAAAATACAGTTTTGAATAGGTGTTGTTGATTAAATTTAAAGCCTGTGATTGATGTACATGTTGTAAATGAAAATGCTATATATGCCGCGATGGAGGCAAGGAAAGCCATCATAATTAAATCCCCGTGTGAAGGACCACCAATGACATCATGAAGGCCTTGCCAGTAAAGCCACAATCTGTGGGATCAGAAATTGTTTTGCTGATTGGGACAACCGTAAGGACAAACCCAGGAGTTGAAAACCCGTCAAAGTGAAGCCAAAATACTACACGGAGGCCTTTTTACTCTGAATATTTCTTCTTTGTTCGTTAGTAAGTGGTAGAAATGAGTTCGTCCCATAATTTTGATGTCCCGTCCAATCCCCTATTAAAGTGAGAGGACACTTACGAATTGGACGCAAAGGACATCTCATAGAACAATCTTTGACAAATGACATCATCATGAATATCTACCAGTGACGTCATCATAGATCCTTAACACTGACTATCCAATCCTATAAGAGCATTTTTGGTTTTGTCCTGTCACAATTCATTTGTGGCAAAATGAATCAAAAATTTAAAAAAATCAAATTAACTAAAATTGACATGCGTTGGTAATGAATAGATCGTATCTTGGATTGCATATCTATCCTAATGCAATAACCAGACAGACAAACTTTGTGTAGCAGTCTTTTTAAGAGTACATATAAGTCATAAAAAATGCATTCATCCATGTGTAAGTATGTAAGTAGTCTGTGTATTAAGTATTCCCTGGCTACAAAAAATTGAACAATCATTTTTTTTTAGTTTCTTCCTTTTTTCTGTTATTGGTCCAGCAAATTGGCCGGAGGATAAAGGACGGCATAAAGTTGCTCTCACTCAAGAAGACGTCGGGAACCATAACGGAGATTGCTTATATGCTTCAAGACGTCCTCGGCTATGCTATTAGCCATCCAACTTGCATTTTTTCTGTAGTTTTGGGCGTTGACTAGAAAAGAATGACTTTGGCTGGGTAGATTGATGAACAGTTGACATTAACCGTCAAATTATATTTACACATTGAATAGAATATTTGAGAAGAAATGACTTAGTCGTTTCTTACTACAAAATACAATAGTTTATTTATTAAAGCTTTACTTTCTTAAAGGATACAAAATTGGGAAGATAAGGTAATAAATAGAGTTATGGATTTTTGAGTATATAAGGTATAATAGTAATTCCACGTGTACGAGTCCGTAACTAATAATTAATTCGAAGGAATAGATGAGATCCAGGTTATAAAAATATTAATTGATTTATTATCACGAACGAAAAATGTGGTTCTTCTTTGAACGAAAGGAAAAAGGAAGTCTCGATAAAAATAACAAAAAGGAATAAATAGGGGTTGGTCACTGAACGCCACAAGAGTTCCCCCCTAAAATTACGGAGTAATAAGTACAATAATTACAATTAACACATATTATTATATTGAGCAAATTTAACCCTACGACCAGATCTTGTTGAGATCGTTGGAACCTTATTTTGATCTTTGGTATTGGATTCTGTTCTTCTGGGTATCGATGGTTTCGTTCTTTTATACTTTTTAGTAGATGAATTGTTGAATATGGATGGATCTGGAGCATATTTTGCTGGCTTAAGTCTTTCTATGGATACTACGTCTTGTTTTCCAGATAAATATTTAACTCTGAACGTTCCATAACTGCAGATATTCTCTTATCAAAGAATGGCATATTTGCTATCAATCAAACGTTTGGAACATCTGAGTCTTGTATTAAAAATATTTTTATGAAATATCCTTATTTAACAGTATCTCGTCCTAATAACGCCCCGATCGATATTCCTCCGGACGTACATCATCGGATAGATACTGGAAGTTCTCCTTCATGTACATTCAAATTTCGTCGTCTTTCTCCTGAAAAGACAAGGATTTGTCAGGAGAAATTAAACTCTCTTCTTGAAGCTGGAATTATTCGACCCTCTAGTTCGTCTTGGGCAACACCTTTACATTTTGTGAAGAAGAAACAACCAGGAGAGTGGAGAATGGTCGGAGATTACCGAGCTTTAAATGCTAAAACAATTCCTGATAAATATCCACTTCCTCATATGAATGATATTGCTACTCGTCTTCATGGCTCAAAAATATTCAGTAAAATCGACCTTTGTCAAGCCTATTACAATATTCCTGTCAATGAAGAAGATAAACTCAAAACGGCTATTACAACTCCTTTTGGTTTGTATGAATTTAATTATATGCCTTTTGGTTTGAGAAATGCAGGATCTTCGTTTCAAAGATTTATGAATAAAATTTTGGGCAAATTCACATTTTAATATATTCCATATTTTAACATAGATTCCTTTGAAGTCTACAAAATTCTCCAACAGATGATTCCATCTCTGTAACCCTTCCAAATAGTACTCCGCGTTTTTCTCAGCAAAATAATTGTTCTTAATATACTTTTGCTTTTGTTGTACTGACTTAGGCGTGTTAAATTTGAACACAACAAGCCTTTATAAGTCTGCTATTGTTATTGTTTGAATCAATTAAGAAGTTAAACTTTCCAAACAAATATTTAATGACAGTTCGATCCTCGATTTTGTCCATCTTTACAAAATCACTCACATCAAGGCACTCAAACGACTACTGTATAACAACTGCCCGTCCAAAAAGGGTGAAACTTTCGTGAGTAACTGTGAACAGATGCTTATTAAATGTGACTAGCTTATATTTAAGAGTGCTACCATTTGCACGTTGAGGTGGGAACATTTCATAGCATCCTCGTAATACAAATGGCAACAAATTTGCACACGATACTTTTGTCTTCCAATCAAATTACCCACAGCCATATTGATTAATGATATCGCTTAGTAATGATATTACCCACAAGAATTTGGTCAAGCAAAAAATTACTAAAACAATTTTTGTCTCTTTCCTTTTTACCACAATCACTTTCCAGTGAGCCATATTATGCAGAACAAATATAATATTTGTGATAAGTTTATTCAAAGCCAATTAAGAGAGTAATATTTTTTGATACTAAATGTATTTGTCATTCTATGAATGTTAAGTTAATAATCAATTGTCTATTGGTTGTGGTATATTTTGCAAAATAAATTTATGAAATAATATATATAAATTCCAGTGCATTTTAAATTCAACTTCCTTTCAAGATGGTTAATGAAGCATATCAATTTTTATTCTTTAATAAAAATAAACAAAAGATATGTATTTAGGTCAAACCATTTCTTCATTATTTTCCTTGACTTTCTACGAAGAATATGTTATGCTTCATCACAAAAGAAAACAGGAGAGTTTACTTTTACAATCGTAATAGATTACATTTGTATATTTCAAGAAAGATCCTCAATTTACACCTACAAATTCGGGAACAATACAAACTGTGTCATAATGAAAGAATCGGATGTTTGTTTGATAAACCATACTGGAGCCAAATAAAGTCATATAAACCAACTCTGGCCTCTAAAATATATTAAACATTTGGAGCATCTCAACACATCCCAAAAATTTGAATACAAAGGGTATAATTGACGGAAGGATGACCAGTAGGATATGGTTGTATGTATTGTATACAGTGTGTCTTTTCTTATTTCCATAAAAATCTCTTTTTTCGATTCAAGAAACCACAACTCAAAATTTGTTTGCAATATGTTTAAATACTATATTTAGCTATATTTGTATTTAATATGACTTCCATTCCATGCATTCACACCTTCAAAACGCTCTCGAACAGAATGACAGCTTTTCACGATGAAGGCCCGGTCAATTGCCTAACTAGCTGTCATGATGGCAGTTCAGGCGAATCCTCATTTGGATGACAGGTGGCACACATATTATTCTCCCAGACCTCCACAAACTCCAAAGTCTAGGGGTTTGAGATCAAGTCTACTGGATGGCCACATAAAAACGTGCATAAGACTGACCCAGATTGGTTGCTCGAGAAGTTTTGATTAAAAATAATTTATTTTATTATACAAAAAAATATTTCACATATGAAAGCATCTTTGATCATGAATATCCTCTCAATTGGCATCGATATTTACCTGAAGGTGAGAGTAAAAACTCAAAAAAACTTTATAAATATAGTCTCTCTCAATTTTCTCTATCCTTTGATAGTCGTCCATATTGATTGTGTGTATTTGATGGTCTTTTGATTAAATTTACTACAATGAGGAGTAGTGATGCTAATTGTTTGAATTTATATGCTCTTTCGTTGTTGTTTTTTTTGTTATTTTTGAGTAGGTAACCAAAGAATAAGCTTTATTTTCATAAGTTTTTATCATTAATATTTAATTCCTTATGGAGAACTTCTTTTTCAAGTGCTTATTACCATTTATCCATGATATATATGAATAACAATCCGTATTCAACATGTGAGTGCGCTCATAAAAGACAAAGAAACCCTTAAAATGACCTTATGATTAGTATCGGAATTATAATTGTATGTCCTTTTTGGATTCTGAATATAATTGAATTTCGACATCAGTGTAATTCTTGGTAATATTCTTGTGTATTTTCTTCTCCCCCGTCTTAGCTGCTTGTAGTTATCCTCCAATACAATATTAAAATTAAATATTACTACTATTTGCAATTCACTCGGGAATAATATTTGCAGTATGAGCCGAATCATTATACTCGACCAGACTTTTAAAACAGCTTTTTAATTTTGAGATCTACGGAAAAACCTTTTTCTCTAAGATAACCTATCTGTTGGCTGCTGTTAATCAACATCCTTCTTCAAACAAAATCAGTGCTTTTTCTATTACAGCTTGTAGTTTCATTACTGATGCGGGATATTTCGTCTTGTATATTCTGTAAATTTCATAAGGGCTACCCTTGACACGATTGTTTGGCCGATTTTTTTGACCAAATCAATATCAAATATCTTCACATCCTCGAAAAAAAAAAATCAAATTCATACTTTTTCTCCATAAAATTTAATAGGTACAGAGTTAATTCTACAATTAGGACAAAAGGACTTCTCTAAATATATCAAGCTATGGACTTCTTCTGTTTGATTGCTGGAAAATCCCTTCCCTCGCAGACTTTCAAATAGAGCAAGAATATCTAGAGGATTAAAGATTGTGAACATACCCGTTTCACTCATTTCACCAAACGTAGACTCAGTTCGTCTTCTGTAACATCCATGCAAGTAAATGATTTTAACATAGACTTCTTGCATAGCAACAAGGTCAGAAAATACTTTAACTCCTTTGGCTCATACAAAAGCTCGGGTCCTGATGAACTGAAACCACTACTACAACAACTTGGTAAAAAGCGTATAAATCCCAGAATTTTATAAAGTTACCCTCATAACTGGTTATACTCCAAGATGCTGGACCGAGATGAAAGTAACTTTTCTGTCAAAACCATGTAAAAAAGATTACAGCCGGACCAAATCCTTTAGACCGATTACTTTTTCTAACTTTATGCTTAAAGGACTTGAGCGGATTTTACACTGGGAATTTGAAAAAGTCATTCCAACCCTCCACTCACAACATGCCTATACAAGGGGTTATCAACAGATATGGCCTTTCACAAGTGACAGATACCATAGAAAAATCCACCTATTAACAACAATGCACGCGTGTTGTCAGTTTTGATTGTAATGGTGCATTTGATTATATAAAACTTCATTCAGCTGATGCAGCAATGGAAAAACTCTGTATTCCAGAGTGTATGAGATCCTGTACCCTTTCAGCTTGGCTGTGACTGTGCCAAGCTGAAAGGCGAAGAAGCTTGTGTCAATTTAAGCCGTTGGAAGACACCAAGGGGGCGTTCTATCATCGGTCGCTTGGAATATGATTATGGATAACTTAATAAATAAATTTAAAAAAGGAGCAGTAAAGGTCGTTGGCTTTGCAGACACCATCCTCCTTTTAATTAGTGGAAACCATCCCCACACCCTTGTCAATGCAATGCAAAGGGCAATCAATACTGTTATTATATGGGGGAAAAGAAAATGGTCTTACCTTTAACCCATTAAAATCAAACGCTATCATCTTTTCGAAAGCCTATAAACTTAGATCAAAATACTTTTCACGTTTTAGAAATGGATGGCAAAGTGATGGAATATGCCACAAATCTGATGTACCTAGTTGCCACTTTTGATCAAGGACTCACCTGGATAAAGCATTTGTAAAATAAAGCCTTCAAGTGTTCCGGAATATGGAATGGAATATGGAATATGGCCAAGGGAATCATAGGACAAAAATGGGGCGATTGACCTAAGACAAGGTTCTCTGATTGTATGAAGCCATGATCAGACCTATCATATCTTATGGATGGTTAGTATGGGGATGTCCAATCACTACAAGGAAAAGTTCAAGGAAAATATTAAACACCATTCAATGGAAAGCACTATTGGCAATGACTTATACATTTCGATCAACACCAACCGCAGGAATGGAAGTAGTTGTGGGTATTACTACTATTGACATATACATTAAGGAACAATCAACAAAATCAAGATGGAGAACGAAGCATTTTTACGTTATACCTGGCATGAAATAGGTAATCTTTCAAAATGTTGTGGGCATCAGTTCCATAGTAGTAAAATACTTATACAAGTTGGAATGGATTAACCAATTAACTACATAAAAATTAATCGTATTTGGATAAATAATAGTCCCATTAAGAATCCTGCCAAAATCATCTACACGGACGTGTTTAATGACAAAGACTGAAACACTGGGGATGGAGGGGGTTTTACCAAAGGTGATGCATCAATTTTTCATTCAATGGCTTCATTGAATAAAGAGGCTTTAAATTGAAAAGAAACCATCACCAAAGGAATGAGCGAGAAAAATATACATCTACAAGGGGTATTCTGATATTACAGGAAATGAATTTGCAGACCATCTTGCGAAGAGGGGTACTGAGAGCCAAAACCAGTTTACTATTGGGATGCCTTCAAGCTACATAAAAAAGATAATTCAGGACTTCTTCTGTCATTATTGGTATGAACAATATAGAAAAGATCAAGGTATGAAAGAAACACATACTATTCTTAATAAGCCGAAGTCGAAGTTTAAAACTCATTGAACAAGCCTAAACTGGGCATGGCCTTTTTCTATCCCACCTAAGCAAATCCTATCTTACGAGAGACATCAAGCCATGAATGAGGAAAACGAAGACTTTCGTATTTTAAAACTTATAAAATGTAAAAGAATAAAAATATTATTGAACAAAATTTTAATGTACACTAAGTTTTAGAAATTGTTATAGTGGCACAAATCCTCCATTGTCTGGTTCTGCTCGTTGCCTTATAATTTTATTTTTGGTATGCAAAATAGATATTTAACTACCTATTTAAACCTCTCCATAAATTTATTTTTATGTAGATTGAATCTGAATGATAATCATGGGAACAAATAAAATATTCAAGTATCTAAAAAGGAAAAACAACTAAATTATTCCAAAATTACTTTTATCATTTGTATATTAATAACTTATTTTTTCCCTCTATCACAATCACTCGAATTGAATCAATTGATAGGAATCAATGATAGTATTTAGTATACAAATAAAATAACAATTTGTGATATCATTTTAATTATAGATTATGGAATTAATGGGTTATTTATTTTCTATATGTGATGATCAATTTATTTGAAATATATAGATATATATGTATTGATTTCATAGTTTATATACTCCGTATGAAATCTATTTTTCATTTGCTCACATTGAAATTATATTACCACATTGATTAAATAATATAGTGTAATACCTTGACGTACGATTAAAAATTGTTCGTAGACCAAAGTTTGTAACAGCAAATAATCAATCCCAAACAACTTAAAAAAAGTAAAACTTGAAGCGGATTTCGCGTTCTGTGGCGTACTCTGAACCAGATATTATCTAAAAATAAATTTGTATAGTGCAGCACAATTAAAAACTTAATTCTACTTCTTTATATTTCTTAGAAAAAAGATGTTCAAATATTTGTAATAAACTTTTTTTTAAACTAAACTAAGCTCACGCTTGCAACACACATTTTAACAAGACGTAATATTTTTGGCCTATCATTGAGTGTTTTTCTAGATAGTATATGATTAAAAAATCATTTTAATAGTTAAGAAAATTCTAAAAGCCGGGACTTGCAGAGTACTCTAAATAAAATTAATCCTTTGGAGACATTGTAATTGATCCAAATATAAATAGTTTTAATACTCGTAGATTAAGTCAGGATCAACTAAGTTTAACAGTGGCGACATACTATAAAAAAATTAATTGTTCATCCGTAATATAGCTGGAATGTGGGTTTTCTACTAAAAAATGATATAGCTATTGTTCAAGTGAGTAACCCCTTTTTATTTGGGGAAAATGTGATGGCTCTTTGCTTACCAAAAGTTGGTTTGTCCATCCCAGAAGGATCGACGCTTATAGGTAAGTCTACCCCACAAATATTAGTTAAATTTACTCCACTCTTGGTTTGAATATAGTAAGCGGATGGGGAATCACCAGTCTTCACACATTATACAAGTATTTTCCTAACTTTAGTAAAACAAATATGAGGACAGAGTTGAAAACATTAAGTATGGAGAGTGAAAAGTGTGAATATAGTAAGGATTATCCCGTCAGTCCAAATTCTAAAATGTGTACATACAATCCTCCTCATGATTCTTGTATTGGAGATAGTGGAAGTCCTCTTACAATGGCTATTGATGGCCAGTGTATACTAGTTGGGATTGTGTCTGAAGGGATGACTTGTGGGTCGGTTGACTATGCTTATAGTGAATGTATCATTTTACATTACTTGAATATTGATGCAAATTAGGTAAAGTATATGTAATAATATGGTTAGGATTATTGGGTTGGTTCTTTTTATATTCATTCAGATACTTTTATGATACATATTTTAAAATTATTTTCAAATTGAAGGATTTTTGTGAATATCCGATAATTTCATGATTATTTTAAGTTATATAATAGAGTAAAGAAATCTATTTTTTTTTTAAATAATAAATGTCTATCAATATTTTTTTTATATATAACCCCTTATAACCCCTGTTTGATACGAGGACTTATCCCCGTCTCTTCCAAAGTCCTCCAGTAAATTGAGCTCCTCCGTCAGCGTGAAGAGAAACCGGCACACTGAATCTTGAAATCCACCCCGAAAAGAAAGACTCTATAATGGTCTTAGCCTTAGTATCACATCTAGGAATAACTTAAGTCCATCTTGTGTCCCTATCCAAAACTGTTTAAAGATACATGTAACCATTTGAGAGAGGGCCAAACTATATTTCTATATGAAGTGTACAAAATCTTGGAGGATCTATAGAAGTCGGAGTAGGACCAGAAGGCCTTGGGTGAGTTACTGCTTTGTTCTTCTGACAAGATAGACACTCCAGGGTCCAATTTTGACCTTTTCTCTCAAATTAGGTGACGCAAATGACTTGCAGACCTCTCACAATGTAACTTTAGGCTTGGGGTTGTAGGACCGTAAGCTAAATTATATATTTTTTATGCAACTCGTTTGACAATGCTATAGCTCTGAAATTCATATCCGTCCCAAAATCGACTAGAATATAACATCCCAACTTCTTAGTGACAAAAGCCTTGTCTTAAAATCAAAACTATGATCGTTTGAAAACTGGTTCTGTCACAGCTCTTCAAGGAGGGAAACCTTTCAGATCTGACTTGAACTATCAGTCTCGACAAGATGTCAGCAGCGACGTTCTCTTTCCCCAATTTGTGTGTAATCTGACAATGAAACTCAGATATAAAGGAGAAACATCTAAACTGTCTTGCCGTCCACGAGGGGTTCCTCGATTTCAATGTGGAACTCAAGGCCTTGTGGACGGAAAATAATGTATATTCAAATCCTTCCAGCGACCAGCAGAAATGTGCCAGGGCCTCCTTGATAGCAAACCGCTCCCCATCAAACGCCGAGTACTTTTGTTGAGCATGAGTCAACGATTTGGACCAAAAAGCCAATGGTGGCCATGCACTTCCTGCGCATTTCTTTAAGGAAGCTCCCATCCCAATCAACGACGGGTCTGTTGTCAGTGCAAAAGGGGGGCTGTCCTCTCGGAAGTCCAAGAGAGTCCGTTCAGAAAGGGTATTTTTAATTTTTTGAAAGGATTCCTGCTTCTTTTCTTCCCATTTGAGTTTGGTATACTTTCCGTGTTGTTAAAGAGGCCCTGTATGAACATTGCTTAATATTGAACCATCCCCAAAAAGGTCTGAAGTAATTTACAAGAATTGAGAGGAGCTAAGACTCGAATAGTCTCGACTCTGCTTGAAAGAGGTTTAATTCCCTCTTCTGAAACGTGGTGACCCAGGAAATATAAAGAGTGTACTTCCCATTTACATTTATCTCCTGAGAGACGGAGACCTGCTTCTTGGAGCTTCGACAGAACTTGAAAGAGTAATCCTCTAGGTTTGTCTCTGGACCTGGACGCGATAAGGATATCGTCTAAATAAACAAAACTCCCAGCTCAATTCTGAATAAGGAATCTATGAACCTTTGGTAAGACTGTGCTGCATTTTTGAGCCCTAAAGGCATGCAAGTATACTCGAAGAGGCCAACTGGAGTATTGATTGCCGTCTTGTGAGCGTTTTGAGCCTCTACAGGGATCTGATGGTATGCCTTTCATAGATCCAACTTACTAAACACTTTAGATCCTCCCAGGCCTAGAGAGAAGTCCTTCATATTGGGAAGGGGATAGCGATCCAGCTCAGACATGCGATTCAGGGGACAGAAGTACCCACAAAAGCGGAATCCTCCACTTGGCTTCTGTACGAAGTGCACTACCGATGAGAAGGAGTGTGATGACACTAGCAGAACTCCAAGCTCCAGGAGCTATCCCACTTATTTCTTAAGAAAGCCCCATTTGTGTCCACTAAGTCACCGAGCCCTAGCAAGACAGGGTGGTCCAAAAGTAACTATCGAGTGTTTCACAGAGTGCTGAACAGGTGTGTGAGAATCCCAGAAAGAGAAGAACAAAGGGAACTACTCCATGAACTCGTCCTCACGTGTGATTTGGTTGAGGTAAAGGCACGCCGGTGTTTTGAAGAGGGAGCAATTCCTGACGTCAATACTTAAATCCTGACGTCGTAAAAAAGGAACTCGATCTCCTATCTTTTTTTACTCCTAGTGTTTATAGAAAGAATTTTTTTAACACGGCCATATTCAATTTGATATCATGGGATACTGATTCCAAATAAAAATCCGTGATTCTGGTCTATTTTTGATTCAGAGAATATAAAGGTTCCGATCTTTATTCATAATGATAGATTTAGAAATCAAAGAACAACCAAGACTATGATGCCTGAGGTGGCGATTCGGAATTCTTTGATTGCTTTCAACTCCTTAGGAAACAAGTCCAAGGTTCTAATACCTATGACAAATGGAGATGTGATTTTTTAGGGATTTTTAGGACTAACCCAAGTTAGTCTCTTGCATACCTTCAGACTGTGGATTTAGGCTATTGTTAGGTATTTTAACACTCTGGAGGAAACCCTTCTCTTCAAATTTCCATTTGAAGACTAATAGCATCCCTTTCATTGATAATAAGATGCCTAAAAGGTCATTATTCACAACCTCACCATCTTGCGGGGCATTGCCTTTGTTTTTAGACAGTTCCTCTTCCTCAGGTACCGAAGATGGATCTTTAGAGAGGGAATCTGCATTAGGATCATATGTTGGACTTGGTTTTTTGCCATTAGTACAAGTGAAGAGCAATCGAACCCTTTCATATTATTATGACCAAGCACTCCCTCCCCCCTGGGGCACCAAATTGTTTTCTTTGGAAGGTGTATTAGGATTAATAACAGAACCAATGTTATGAGGGTATTTTTTTACTTCAGATGAAAGGCGTTCTGTTATTGTTTTTTGTTCACTTTTTCGTATTCAAAGGTTATCATCATCTTTTTTTCAGAAAAATATTTCTTAATATGGCAAAAATTAAAGCACTTTTGCTATAGAAGTTTGACTCCCAAAAATTTAAGCTTGAATAATTGTCCTTGAATTGGCACAATTTGTGAGATGTAGGACGGATCTACAGCTATTTCAACGATATAATGCCTTTCTCTCCTAATATATATATGGAATTTCAAATACTTTTCTTCTGTTTTTTTGCCTATCGGTTTCTTTTTTGGATTGTAGTTCGATACATCTCCAAATTGCTTCAAGAAGAAGACAACTTTTGATTCATCAACCCGTTTGAACGTATTGACAAGAGTTATGAAAATATTTTTCTTTTTATCATGGGATATCTATTCCTTTCAGTTCAAAGGTAACCTCTCCGAGTATGCCCTCCATATTTTTAATTTTCAACTTTCTAGGATTTTGTAACTCCTTAACTCTACCTGGTCTAATTGGGGAAACCTGGACAATTAGAAATCTTGGATTGGCACGAGCAATTTCGTGCTCTCGAAGCCGAACTGCATTGCAACATCATATATTAGCATGTTGGACATTAGCTGCATTGAAAGCCTTTCTATCATTATCTTCAAGCATGAGAACAAAAATTTCCGACTTGAAGTCGCAACTCAAATTCATTTGAGTATCTTTATGACTGCTCTTTCCTCGTTTAAAGAGCGTGGCATGTAATTTTTGTGAATAGTTCAAATAAAGAACGTTTTCATCAGGGGGGTTTCTCCGTTGGTTCATGGAGCCTCTTAACGAGAGATGAAAATGAAGTACAGGTGGCGCTTCTTCAAACTTGTAAGATTGAAAGAAAAAAGAAAAAGGAAACGAGATCTAATACACGTTCAATAGGAGGAACAAAATAATGATAGAAACTAATTCAATGATTCCTTAGATTCTCTGATTCTCTGGATAAAAGGTACGATTTCCAAATTATGCTCCAAGATTTCCAAGCATCGATCTAGAAAACAAAAAAAAATCCTCTTCTGTGTCAAACATATACTCGATTGAATAAATAATACTATGTATAGATATAATAAGTTAGAGTATTTAATATCAATAATGAAAAAAGTGTTAGACAATTCTAGACTCACAATGATTATGTAACCCTCTTTCCTTTATATAACTTGTGCTCTAGCAATCATACAAATGATTTGATAATTTGAATAAACTCATATTGTTAAATCTTAATTTCATTGCAATGTCAAAAATTAGGGAGCTGGAAACCACTTTCTAGATTACTAAGTTGCTATTAATCGTTTTGGATTATTACCCTTTGATCTCCACATGAATTATTGAATTACTAAATATGAATGAATGTTTGCTTTTTTTTTTAGATTTTATTATTAAGAATTTTTGAATAATTAATTAAAAAAATTTTCAAATTCATATAATTTTCATGTTAAATAAAAAATATGTTTTTCTATATTACTATAAACAGGAGAAGTAGCTAATATTTTTTTTCTAAAAATATACAATGAACACTTATTTCAAATAGTCATTCATGATAGTCGCAATACCTCTCACCTCTAGTGAGAGAAATTCAGAAAATTATCTACGTTCTATACGTACACAAAACATTGAGCCAAGTAACATGTGTAAGCCTTCACTTTGAATTATTGAATTACTAAATATGAATGAATGTTTGCTTGATTTTTTTTTTTTTTTTTTAGATTTTATTATTAAATTTTTTGAATAATTAATTTAAAAAAAATTTTCAAATTCATAATTTTTTTTTTTATAATTTTGATATATATATCTTAAATAAAAAATATGTTTTTCTATATTACTATAAACAAGAGAAGTAGCTAATACTTTTTTCTAAAAATATACAATGAACACTTATTTCAAATAGTCAATCATGGTAGTTGCAATACCTCTTACCTCTAGTGAGAGAAATTCAGAAAATTATCTACGTTCTCTACGTACACAAAACATTGAGCCAAGTAACAAGTGTAAGCCTTCACTTTGAATTATTGAATTACTAAATATGAATGAATGTTTGCTTGATTTTTTTTTTTTTTTTTTAGATTTTATTATTAAGAATTTTTGAATAATTAATTTAAAAAATTTTCAAATTCATATAATTTTGATATATATATCTTAAATAAAAAATATGTTTTTCTATATTACTATAAACAAGAGAAGTAGCTAATACTTTTTTCTAAAAATATACAATGAACACTTATTTCAAATAGTCAATCATGGTAGTTGCAATACCTCTTACCTCTAGTGAGAGAAATTCAGAAAATTATCTACGTTCTCTACGTACACAAAACATTGAGCCAAGTAACAAGTGTAAGCCTTCACTTTGAATTATTGAATTACTAAATATGAATGAATGTTTGCTTGATTTTTTTTTTTTTTTTTTAGATTTTATTATTAAGAATTTTTGAATAATTAATTTAAAAAATTTTCAAATTCATATAATTTTGATATATATATCTTAAATAAAAAATATGTTTTTCTATATTACTATAAACAAGAGAAGTAGCTAATACTTTTTTCTAAAAATATACAATGAACACTTATTTCAAATAGTCAATCATGGTAGTTGCAATACCTCTTACCTCTAGTGAGAGAAATTCAGAAAATTATCTACGTTCTCTACGTACACAAAACATTGAGCCAAGTAACAAGTGTAAGCCTTCACTTTGAATTATTGAATTACTAAATATGAATGAATGTTTGCTTGATTTTTTTTACACAAAACATTGAGCCAAGTAACAAGTGTAAGCCTTCACTTTGAATTATTGAATTACTAAATATGAATGAATGTTTGCTTGATTTTTTTTTTTTTTTTTTTTTTATTAAGAATTTTTGAATAATTAATTTAAAAAATTTTCAAATTCATATAATTTTCATATATATATCTTAAATAAAAAATATGTTTTTCTATATTACTATATCAAGAGAAGTAGCTAATATTTTTTTCTAAAAATATACAATGAACACATATTTCAAATAGTCATTCATGATAGTCTGAATACCTCTAGTGAGAGAAATTCAGAAAATTCTCTACGTACACAAAACATTGAGCCAAGTAACAAGTGTAAGCCTTCACTTTGTGAACAAACAGATATATATTTTTTTCTTGGCCTTTATTAGGATTCATTCTTTATGTTTTATTATGTTATATCATAATAAAACATATCAGGTAGAAAGTTAAAAATAATATTAAATTAAAATTTCATTTTAAATGCAATTTAAAGTACTCGAGTACAAAGTTAAAATAGGAATTATTCCATTTAAATCATTGTCTTTGATAATCCTTAGCTTATATATATAAAATATATTATGCCTTGGTGATGCCTTGGTGATGATGGTGTCAATTTTAGCCTTTTTACCTAAGGATTAGAAAGTCCATCCTTCCACGTTTCCTACCATGTCACTCTTCAATTAGTTATATAATACCCATGTAAGTCCAATTTAGTTTGACGCATTCGCACATGATGTACCAATCCATACAAATACTCAGTCCTACTCGTACTATGACAAAACTTAGTACTATTATCTATTTTTTTTTTTTTTTTTTTTTTTTTTAATAATTAAATTTGTGGAAAATACTTATTTTTTCAATTTGACAAACGCTTTCCCAGAAAGTTTTAATCTCATAGTGTACCTACATAAAGGACATAAAAAGGTGTGTTGTTGTCAGTACAGCAATAATTTAACAAGTATTAAAAATATTCATTATCATATTGGAATGAAAGTTTGATACCCTTCAACTCACTGAATCAGTTTTCTACTTAATTTATTTTAGACTTATTTTCTTACTTCATAAACATTTTAAATAACGGTTGTTCAACTTGCAATAAAATTTTAGAGTGATACTAAATTCATTCAATTTGGAGATCACTGCAGTATTTTTGTTGACCCAAAATAGTAGATTAGGCCACAACTTATTTTCTTTCATAATTCTTTCATCAATCAAGATTAAATTATTTTGGATTACTTGAGGAAATTACTTTTTAAAATATTTTCTTTTTATCCAAACCTTATAAATTCCGTTAAACATACAACAAGAATAATCCTTAAAAGTTTCACAATTTTTATTTTGTATTAAGCAGAATAATTTTTAATTAATTTTAATTTTTTAATGTCCCAGGAATCGCCGGGAGAACCTACTCCCGTTACAATGAAAATAGAAATATCATTTGCAAGATATGTGCAATGCTCTTTAAAAAAATCTCATATAGGATATATATTATTTGTTATCTTTCATAAAACATCGACATTTTTATGAAAATTTTTAAAGACCTACAGTCTTAAGGATCGGTAATACCAGTGCTAAGACTAAACTGGACTGAATCCTGTCTGGAACGACACAACACTAATTTTAATTATATTTTAAACCCTTCATTGATTGATGATTTAATTAAATTGACCCCCATATGACATGTCAAATAAAAATTTATCGATGTCCTATATTTTCATTGTAATACCCTTTGCTAGTAAATTATGGTCTTGGAGGGCCTACAGGCCGAAAAACACATTTATTATTGTTATTGAAGCCGTAAAACACTAATTAATGAACATTAAAACATTTAACAGATATGAGTTTGACATTCAATACTTTTTTTTTAATCAAGTTTTTAGAGTATAATTACAATTACGTACCATATTTCGACATGAAAGAACTATATAGATGAAAATAAAGGTAAATATAAATTGATACAAACATTTCAGCATTATAAAATGGATTATGTATTACTTTATCTCGATTAAAATCAATAAAAAAATTCTAGCCCCAATTAAAATCGAGTGAAGTGAAGGATATTACTTAGAAGCATATCACTTCTATATTTTTTCTTCATGTTCTTTCAATCATAGGTAAAGTTACATAATATACTTTATATTTAAATTTAAAAAAAAAATTCTTTAAAAAATTTAGATTTTGATTGATTAGTGTGTTAATATTTGATGTAGATTAAAATAATATTCCGAAGAAAAAAATTGAATCGTGTGTTGTGATTTTTTCTAAAATAATCAATAATAATTTAGATGTAAGGGGATTCAAACAAGTTGATAGATGCTTCATATTTAAAACAATTGTTCGCTTTTCTTACAATAATCATTTACTATTCCCACAAAATATTTGAAATTCAACTCTGATCGACTCGGATGCTGTAATAAAAGTTAACCAATCAACTTCTTTCCTTAGCTGACGTTTAAAATCTAGCACCTCATGGATAAAATAATATACTGTAATAGTAACTTGACGAACGATTATAAATCTTTCCTTGACCAAAGTTCGTAACTGAAATTAATTTATTCCAAAAAACTTTAAAAAAAAAAAAATGAAGTGAGTTGTGCGTTTTGTAGCGTAATCTGGATAAAATCATATCTAACTATGTATTTGCATATTGAGGCACATTTAAAAACTATAATATATTTGGATATGTATAATAAAAAACCTGTGCAAATATTAATTTATAATAAACTAGTGTCTATTTTACTTTTTTTTAAACTTAGCTAAGTTCACACTTGCTACATATATTTTAACATAAATATATAATATATTTGGTCTATCATTGAGTAGTCTCTCAAAAAATTTCAGACAACATGGACATTTTTCTATACCTTTGTGTGACGGTTATTATTTTTGCTCAAGTGGATTTAGTCTATGGAATTGGCAAGTCCTATATTTATCTGTATAGTACTTTTTTGTAGATAGTACATGATTAAAAACCTTTTTATAAGTTAGGAAAATTCTAAAAAACGGGACCTACAGGGTACTCTTGATATAATGTTATGATTAATCCTTTACATACATTGATATTGATCCAAATATATTGTACTTTTAGATAATTATTTTGCTTGTTTCCATTCTAGATTCTTATACTAATTGTGTAAAACCAGGAGCACTTTTAAATGGATGTACATCAACCAAAGAGCGAATATTAGGGGGGGAGAAGGGTTAATGAAGGAGAAATTCCATGGCAAGTCCAGTTTCAACTAAGAAAAGAAGATTTTTCTAAGAGTGCATGTGGAGGGACAATCATAAGTCATCAGTTTGTTCTCACTGCAGCACACTGTTTCATCTACCCTAAAGGAGTTAACACTTCATCGAATACACGATTAAAGGATTCATATGTAAGAGGCAACTCTACTATACTAGTCTAATAAAAAATAATATCAGTCATTAATACTCGTAGATTATGGCAGGATCAACTAAGTTTAACAGTGGCGAAAAACATACCATAAAAAAATTAATTGTTCATCCTGAATATAGCTGGAATGTGGGTTTTCTACTAAAAAATGATATAGCTATTGTTCAAGTGAGTAACCCCTTTGTATTTGGGGAAAACGTGATGGCTCTTTGCTTACCAAAAAGTTGGTTTGTCCATCCCAGAAGGATCGACGCTTATAGGTAAGTCTACCCCACAAATATTAGTTAAATTTACTCCACTCTTGGTTTGAATATAGTAAGCGGATGGGGAGTCACCAGTCTTCACACATTATACAAGTATTTTCCTAACTTTAGTCAAACAAATATGAGGACAGAGTTGAAAACATTAAGTATGGAGAGTGAAAAGTGTGAATATAGTAAGGATTATCCCGTCAGTCCAAATTCTAAAATGTGTACATACAATCCTCCTCATGATTCTTGTATTGGAGATAGTGGAAGTCCTCTTACAATGGCTATTGATGGCCAATGTATACTAGTTGGGATTGTGTCTGAAGGGAAAGATTGTGGATCAGATCAATATGGTGCACTTTCAGTGAATGTCTCATATTATACGACTTGGATATTGAAGCAGATTAAGGAAAGTATATGTAATTTCTTATTTAGTATTTCTTGTAAATATTCTTTCAAATACATTTAAGTTATTTTAAAATTATTTTAAAATTGCAGGATTTTTGCGAATATCCAAGAATTTCACGACAATCTTAAGTTATAAAATAGAGTAAAGGAATCAAAAAAGTTATTGGTCTTGATTTTATTCATAAAGTATAATTAAGTGTATGGTGTTATGTAAATAAAGCTAAATAATGAAACAAAATATATGTGGGGTTTGTCAATCAATAACCAAAAATCAAGAAAAAAAGTAATTTCCAATTTATTTTTATAATTTATAATTGTGTATAAATATTCATTATATATAACCCCATTGAAAGTATTAAAACCCCGTTTTATACTAAGAAATTATATTTTTTCATGTCAATTATGGAAATGTAATGTTTTGTTTCGATGTTATTTTGGAAAAAAAAATATATTTAACATCAAACCCAGTAATTTTATACAATTCAAGTCTTTAAAATAAAGGAAAATTTTAAAAATCATTCTTGTAAACAATTTAGTACAAAAAAAATCAAACCTGAGCTCTCTAGTTCACGTACAAATCGGGAACATGGCACATGAATGTTATTGATAAATTTCCATTTTGCAAAACTTATAGACGCTGTGTGTATCCTACGCAACATTCTACGTCGTCAGCAAGTCCGAAATGTTGGATAGAAAGAAGGCTTTGTAAAAAAGCCAAACCGGACAAGGAGGAGTTAATAAAAACAATCCAAGCCCATAAGTGGCAATGTATAATATCTGGGAGTTTAACTGCAGACTGGCCAGAGACCAATCAAAACATTTGTTTGAAAGAGCCTTGAGAGGTTCAAGGGTCACTTTTGACATCAGGAATGAAAAAATCCCATCTCCTCCGTTGCAAGACTCTTTTGAATGAGTTGTGAATTAGTTTCTTGAGTTCTTCTTCTGAATTCTTTTCTTTTTTGACACTTTTAAACCCCCCCCCCTCCTCTCTACAACCTGATGCCAACTTCCGGTGCATGTCGAGGGAAGGCCCACAGTGTCCGTCATCAAAACACCAATGCCCTCAAAGCCAATTTGAGCCAGTATTTGGACGCCATAACAGAAGACTACATCGGCAGTCTTTGCCATGCCTTGCACCACCGTTTTGAAGCCCTTATTATATCTAAGGGGGT